>NC_056743.1:506605161-506720161 GCF_019279795.1 Protopterus annectens
ATTTCTAACAGGACTGGGTCAGACATGGCTTTGTAAGTCAAGCAGAGATCGCCTCTAAGTAGGCGATATGAGACAGAAAATAGCTGGAGTTTTTTGAGTCTGTCCATACAGGACAAATGTTTAAGGCCTAGGATCCTCTTTGTGAGGTACTTTTGCAGCCTCGCCAAGTGTTGCAGGTGTTTAGTGAGGTACATGCCAATTGGGGTATTGTACTCAATGACTGGCCTACTGAGGGAAGAGTAGAGGGAGACGATGACCTCTTTCTTCCTGGATGCAAAACCTTTAGTAATGAGATGTGCCACATAGAAGGACTTTCTGACCACAGTGGCAATGTGTGGTCAAAGGAGAGGTTGCTGTCAACCTGTGTTCCCAGATCACTTATAACGCCTTCTTTGTTCAGTGGACTACCATCGATGTGGTAGTTCATGGGAACTGTGTTTTTCCCAAAGGGGATGACGACACATCTTTTGGCATTGAGCTCAAGGCCATGGTTTTGACACCAGTTGTTGGTCTCAGTGAGGCTTTTCTGTAGGATGTCAACATCACTTGAAGAGTTAATAATAGCTCCCAACTTGCAATTGCCTACGAACTTTGTCAGCCAGAGTCCCTTCGTGCTGGCCTGAACTTCAGAGAAGTAGATACCAAACAGGAGAGGACCCAGGACCGAACCCTGTGGGACTCCACTCGTGACTGGTCAGCAGTCTGACTTGGAGTCAGCTATTTTCACACTGTTGGTTCTACCTGTGAGCCAGTTTGCAACCCACCTAGTGATATAGGGGCCAGTGCCTAGTTTAGTGAGTTTTTCTATGATTCCTGAGTGGGGAATGGTATCAAAGGCTTTGGCCAGATCAAGGTAGGTGGTATGAACCACCTTGCCTACATCCACAGCTCTGGTGACTGACTCAAAGAAGTCAACCAAGTTGAGCAGGCATGATCTACCCTTCACAAAACCAAACTGTGTGGGATCTAGAGTATGGAGATTCCCTATATCCTTGTTTATTAGGTCCATGATGATGCGTTCCATACCTTTGCATATCAGACTCATCAAGCTAATGGGGCAAGAGTTCACAGGGTCTGTAGTCGCTCCTCCTTTGTGGAGAGGGACGACTGTAGCAGTGCACCATTCGGTAGGGACAAAGCCTGAGGTGAGGCTGTGACTGAACAGAGTACACAGGTGAGGTGCCAGTTCACTCTGTAGTTCATGTAGAACACAGCCATGGATATTGTCAGGTCCCATAGAAGCTGTATTATTGGCCTTGGACAGTGCTGTTTTAACTCGTGTAGCAGTAATTCTGGGTGCCTGGCAATCTACTGGTATTGTGACTGGTCCCTTGGGGGGGGGGGGGGAGTTGGCACTGAATCTGTCGGCCAGTATATTGGCAATATCTGTTGGCTCAGTATAGGAGGTACCATTGTACAGTAGTTCAGAGCAAATCTGGGTATTGCCATGGCAATTCTTTACATAACTATAGAAGGCTTTGTGGTTGTCTTTACTATCTGCTGCTTTCATAGCTAGCTTTAGAGGATTTGAGGAGTGATCTCAAATTTTTGTTGAGGCTGATAAGGGAGTTTTTCCAGTCTTTGGACTTCACCTTATTCCGCATCAGTTTCCTCCTTCTGTTGTAGTTTGTTTATGGCAGGGGACCACCAGATTGGCTTCCTTTTTTGTAAGAGAGTGTCTTGTTCTATTGGGTATGGCGAGATCCATGAATTTGTGTACGTGTTCGTACAGTGCATTGGTGTATGACTCTGTGGTCATGCAACTGATCTCCATTTCCATGGGTGCCATGAAGTTAGTCACCTCTGTTTTTAGGAGGCCAAAGTTAGCTTTGGAGAAGTTTTTCATGGTGGTTACCTTTGCGAGGGTGGTGGGAGGGATATGGATTTCCAAGGTGATTAGTTTGTGGTTGGATCTAACCAGGAAGGAGTTGACTATTGGTGTAGAGCAACGGCCGCCCATGTTAGTAATGACCAGGTCAAGGATGTTGCTACCTCTAGTTGGGGTAAGAACGAGCTGGTCCAGGGCAATGGAATTAATGAATTCCAGGAAACGTTGGGCAAGTGTATTGGTACATGAGTAGTTCTCCCAGTTAATGGAGGGGTAGTTGAAGTCGCCCAGTATGAGAGTGTTAGGTTGGACCCTAATATTCTCCAGGGTGCTTAGGAATGTGGAGTGCGAGTCTTGGGACATGGTTGGGGACCTATAGCAGGCTATGACCTGAATCGCTGTCTTACCCAATTTTAGCTGCACCTGAAGTATCTCAGATACGTTATGTTGGGCTACCAGTCTGGAGGTGTGTGCATCCTTTATGAATATGGAAACACCACCGCCTTTGGAGCTTCGGTCCAAGTTCTGGGACTGAAAGGTGTGGAATGAGTTAAAGCCTGGTAGTGCAGGGGTACTTTCTGCTGCCTTGAACCAAGTCTGTGTTACGGCACAACTGTCGATGTTCTCCATTTTAAGGAGTGCTTTGAGTGAGTGCATTTTGAGATTTAGACTTCTCATACTCACACTCAAACATACAGAGTTGGACAGACAGAAACACACAAATCAAAGAACAAAACTGGTAGAACAGGTGAACAAAAACGCTCCAGCAGTGATAAATTAACACTTTTGTCATTCTTTATTACCAAGAACTTCTTCTGAAACATAATGCTAAGAACTGTTCAATATTTATTTATTTATTTATTTATTTGCAGTTGGTTTACCAGGATAGTCCATTGGGTCAAAAAGAACCCGTTTTCAATGGAGTCCTGGGGAGAAAAGCTCCAAAAAGCAATAACAAAGTACGTACAAACAGTATCATGATAAATACAATAGTACAAGATACAAACATATGAGTTGAATCTTCAGGAAACAAACAAACAGTACTCAAAATATTTAAAAAATAAACTCAAACTTTAGGAGTTCAAACAATACTATTTAGAGAAGAGTGATGTTGCTTTACACATACAGAGTGGTTATTTTGTAAGGAACAAAAGCTTATAAGGTACAATCAGGTAACATGAGTGTGAAGGAAGATGTAAATACCATATTTTTATGAGGGGTGGGAGCAAGAGCATTCCCATTTGGCCTTTTATGAGGGGTGGGAGCAAGAGCATTCCCACTGGGACCTTAGATACATATGAAGAGATTTTTTAAACATGTTATGATTGAGAGTAGTGCGAATCGATGGTGGGAGTGAGTTCCAGAGACAAGCTAGGTTAAAGGATAGTAAGTTTTTTCCTGGAGGACGAGTTGGTTTGTGTACTTCTAATAGGTTTTGATTGTTAGACCTTAAAGCCCTATTGGGTAGGTGCATCCTGAAGGCGGAGGACAGGGAGGGACAGAGAGATGGGTTGAGAATGAGCTTGTGGGCTAAAGTTAACTGAGTGTAGCTGAGTTGATTAGGTAACTCAAGCCAGTTTAGTTTTTGGAGAGAGGTGCAGTGGTGGGTGGAGGACCTGTGGCCGTTTGCGAACTTAGCGATTTTGTTATAGCATGAAGAAAGTTGTTTTTTTAGAGAGGACTGAAGATTGGTTAGCAGAGGAGCTCCATAGAGAAGGGAGGGGATAAGAAAAGAAGAGGAGAGAGTGATTTTAGAGGAGCATGTAAGGAATTGATTTTGACGATAGAGCATGCCTAGTTTTTGATGGGTTTTTTTGATATTTAGTTGTAGATGGGAGTTGAAGTTAAACTGGTTATCAATTTGGACACCAAGTAACTTGGTTTCAGACACCAGTTCCAAGGATGAGTTATTTTCGCTAGTAATAGAGAATGTGTTCATATCGAAAGGGGTAGTTTTTGAGGGGGTAAATACCATTAGTTTAGTTTTGGAGGCATTGAGAGCTAGGTGGTTTATTTTCATCCAATGTTCAGTAATTGAAAAAGCTTCTTGTGTAAGCTTTTGGAGCATAGAGGGAGATGTATCAGAGCAGATAATGGTAGAATCATCTGCATATTGGATGATGTTAGAGAATGGAATATGAATATCATTTGTCAACACATCCAAAAAAATAAATGGCATCACTTCCTATCGGCTCCACTTTAATGTGCATTTCATATTCAAGTTATCATTTAAGCCCGGAAGTGTGTCTGCATTTAAAAACAACTGCCATTTCAATTCTGTATATTCAAGGCAAGAATTTACTCCACCAATGAAGTTAGAAAGTTGCTCTACACTAAAAATTGTGGAAGGACTTAAGCGCTAATTTATCGCTATTGGAGTGTTTTTGTTCACCTTTTACACCAATTTTGTTCTTTGGTTCTTTTCTTCGAATTTTGCAAAGGTGGGTGGACGTGTTGGCGGTTTGTAACAAACACATAGAGAGTCTAGTACCTGCACATTCTGCAGCCATAATTTCCCCTTTCACACCAGCCACAGCACTTTAAGCAGCTGTCATCACCCAAGCCATACACACACATAGCCACACACACAAACACACACACATGCGCAAACACACACACATGCACACACGCACAGAAATTACATCCACATACATCCATATCATACAAACCTCAGATGCTGTCAGGCAGGGAAGAAGAGGTAGAGAGGAACAACAATGTGGATTGCGGCTTTGCCCTACCCAGTCACCCTGTGTGACAGCAGAGACCACACATTTACACACGGTCATATACCCTGCACAGACCCTATGAAACAAACATACAGAGACACAGCCTCATACATACACACGTTACCTGCACACTCAGCAACTATGATCTCCCCATTCATGTAAGACACAGGTCACGTCAGACAGTGGTTATGCACCATATGCAGATATAAAGGCATCCACTTACATACAGTTACAGACCCACCACAACACAGTGTCCCTGTATCCACACGTAACACACATTCACTAGTACAGTCTGGCCATGGTAAAAGCTATGCTGTTTCCTCTGCAGAGGCTCCTTCCACTGAATTACTCTACTACATGCCACTGCCTGGCAGTGTACACTTACACATTCTCTGCCCTGTTGTTTTGCATAACTTGCTTAGCACTAAGTGCATAGCTTCTGTACTATGCATGTTTCCTAAGTGAGCACACACTCAGAGCATAGCCCCTGATATCAATTACTGCACTTCCATGCACTGTCTAGACCCTGGCTGCAAATCCTTTGCATTAGAACAAGGTTGTATAGTAAACAAGCATCTCTTCGAGATTTGCATTCCAGGCAACTTTTCTCTGAATGCTGGCCCATGTCACACAGATACCACCAGTTTTCATTTGAATTTCTGGAAGTGGGTTGCAGCACTCATTAAGGTACTTTACGTGCTACCAGAATAAGGCTGTAGTGATTCCAGTTAACATAATATCATAATAATAATTAATAATAATAATTTACATAATGTCTTCAATGTGAAAACAAACAGAATTAATTTATTTCCACTTCTTGACAAACCTTGGTGAGCTGTCCTTTTGTTGTGACAACTTTTTTTTTTGCATAAACTTCATTTTTTTTTTAAAAATTCAATTCATAAAGTATTATTTGATGACGGCATTCCAGTGGTATTGTTTATTTTTGTTTAATTCTACTTTACAGATTCAGAGTTCCATATGTTTTTAAACAAGAAACCTCCTCATCTGATTTTTACTTCTTACAAAATGAATAAAATATAAAAATAACAAAGCTGTCATTTAATGCTTCCAAACTAAATGTGACCTTTTAGTTAGATTCTTAAAAACAAGACATAATGATACAATGCACTCATTATAAAACCACTAGTACAATGCTATGATTGCACAAGCCATTTATGTTATACTTACGGAAAAAGAAATGCAAAAGGGAAGGAGAAAGCAGCAGTTTCCCATGACTAAGCAATGCTGTTTATACCTCAGTTCTTTGGCTCTCTCATTGACAAAGCAGTAGAACATTAACCTGTGCCAGCAGCTATCCAAGTTAGAATACTACCAGATGCTATCTGGTCAAAGTGTGTTGGGGAGCACCGTCAGTGGCCGAGGCTCAAGTCTACTTTATTAGGCAGAAGTCTTGAAGTAGAACATCCTCTACTGACATCTGTAAGGCTTACCCTGGATGATGATAAATAGTGTGCAGCGATGGTGCTGAGACATCTAAAGCATGTGTGGGACTGCAAATATGGCACAATATTACAAGTGGATCAAAAGCCATATGTGTCAATACACATGCAATGTGATACTTCCAATAGGCCATTGGCATGCGTGTCAGTGCACATACTACATGACAAGACAAATGGATCCTTAGCCATGTTTGGCAATGCACTTATAACATATGACAAAGGTATCCACAACCATATTTAGCAGTTCACATACAACATGATGTAGTGCATGGAATGATAGATTATGCTCCAAAATAAGAAAAAAGATAAACCTCTTTTGTAGTACTGTAGCACGAGACTTGACCATAACAATGCTTCCAGAGGTGTGTAATATTTGTCTCAGGCAAGGGATGTTGATTTGCTCTCATGAGTGCCTGAATATCTTGCCATATATGTTTGTGTTGTCTCTGGAACTTTAGAGAAAAGTAACTTCTTTAAATAAATTAAAACAGGATTGAAAAAATGTTTCTAATTTTTTTCCTCCACTTACAGCACTCGCCAAGTGCTTTAGTAGCTTAAAGCCAGTAAAACAATTGGCGGTCTTTTTTTTTTTTTTTGGTCTAACTGGTAGTGCATAGAGTAGATAAATCTCCATGCACAACAAAGACTTATGATCAAGTCTCACCGTTCATAAACCATTATTATGTGTTCTCAATTTAGATGCTGCCAAGATTTATTTATTTGCATCTCTGTCTTGAACACATAATAACATAGTTACAATCATTGACCCTATCATGACCCTTTATACCACAAATGGATTCAAAGTCATGTGTGCTAGTGCACATACAACATGATAGTAATAATAGCTCCATAGTCATGTTTGGCAATACACAAACAAATGAGAGTTGTGTACTTTCCATATTGCTAGATGCAAGAGCACCAGAGCCAGGTATGATTATGGTTTCCTGGGTTGGGAAACATTAGCCCAGTTTAGGAGGTTTTCCAGGGGTGGGATGTTTTGGCCAGGTGGGAAGTAGCATTCTATGATGTTGATTGTTTTATTTGGGTTTAGTTTGAGGTTGGCACATAGGATTTCTTCATTTCCAATGTGGGGGGGCAGATGTGTTTAGGATTTGGATGTTGAGGTGGTGTTTAAACATTAGAGCCACACCACCCCCTTTCTTAGATTATGTTATAACCTGTTGGGAGTATTTCTTCACTTTTGATGTAAGGTTTCAGCCAGGTTTCAGTCAGGATGAGAATACCAGGAGAGTATAAGGCTATGTTGGCAATCATTTAGGTCACGGGTTTTATTAGTTATACTTCTGATATTTAGACACATGAACAGGCGGTCAGATGGCTTTCTGTTGAATGTTAGTTGTGAGAAGAAGCAGCTATTAGGCAGATTTTTAGGTGAGAAGTTGGTAATGGTAGGACCAGGGTTAGGGTGGATATCACCACTGAGGGCTAATTTAGATAAGGCAGTAAACATAAGTTTTATAAATCTGGTAATTAACCTGTCATATTTTAGGGATATTTTTTGCTTGAATGTAACAGGTGACTGGTAGTACGGTGTGCGTATTGGGTTAGAAATTGTGATGGTATAACAAGTGTAATAAGTAGGTGGGCGATGGATAGAAGTGAGAGTAAGAATGCAGTGATTGCGGTGGGATTTGTCTATTATGGAGTTCTAGTAGGTTGTAAGGTGTGCAAGAAGAGTGCTGATTAGGAATGTAAGCACATTAGGTGTAAGCATGACTGTGTCAGATGAGCAATTAGATTGAAAGTGGGTGGGATACTGTGAGTGGCAGAGGAGATAGGTTACTAGTATTGCTCTGATTGGTTGCTGGTTATTGGGAGGGGTTAGTGCCTAGAATAAATCTAGATGTAGTGGGGGTGGGTGGAATTAGGGGGCAGGGTGGGGCACCAAGTGAGCCCATGTGTAGCACAGGTGAATGGAGCGGGGCTCAAATCCCTTGTGTCCTGATGGGAGACTAGTAATTTAAAGATGGCTCCATAAACAGCAGGAATCTAATATAGACATAGTATTGGGGGTGGGGGGATAGCAAAAAGGGTGTAAACCAGGTGCAATGCAAAGAAACCAGCCAAACCAGAGAGGCAAGCAGTGGAAAACTATCAGTGAAGGCCTCAGAGGGGATGAGTGGTAATACAAACTCAACTTGTAAAGTGAAGGAGAGAAGAGACAGCAAAGTGTATTAAGGTTGGGAGTGTGTCTTCACACTGACTTGCTTATTAGTAGTCAGTTTATCCACAGATTAGAGTAGGGAAATACATTAGCAATGAAGGGGAATGTATAGAGATGCAAATAAACAGGTGGGGCTCAAGTGATACAAAACTAAGGCAAACAGCACTGAAAGGGCTGCTTAAGGGTTAAGTTTTAATCACAGAGAATAGGAAGGACCTGAATTAAGTGTATACTGTCTAGTGGACAGTTAGGATTACTGCGCAAGCTGGGGGGAGGACACAAGGTTCAAACAGTCAGTGTTATTAGCACACAGAACTATTAAGTAACAGAGCTAATGTTAAAACTTCACTATTATAACATGTACTTGTAGAATGCCTGGGTGAACTGACCCTGCTCTACAGGCTCAAAGGGTAGATTCTTGGTTTAGTTTTGCAGTACTGATTCCTTCCTAGACTTGACTTAACCATCATGCAGGAGGGTTTGTCCCAAACAACTGATGCCAGAATCATGAATTAAAACTAAACATCTTTGGGAAGTCATCTACTCCAGGGAACTGTCAAATTGACAATACCCACTGAGAACTGACCCAGTTGTTTGGCATTTGAGAATTTGTGTGTACAGTGACCTACCTTTTGACCAACATGTGTACAAAGTCAAAGTCTTTCTATATTGCACAACTTATAAACAAATTCATTGTGACTAGATCTAGGAATGTTATTGTCCCCCTTTACAAAGCCCTCTTAGGTCAATCATTTTGTATAATGCCCACTTTGGCATGTATCTGTCCAGACCCATGCAACAATTGGAATACATACAGAGATACCTTACTAAAAGGATAAAAGTCCTAAACAATAGGTCTTGCATGGACCACCTCAAATATTTACAACTATACTCAGTATCCTACAGAGTGCTTAGTTGTGACCTGTGCTGGCACACAAGGCATCCTGATGGATCTACTGAACATCAACAAGTCAAATGACATCAGAAATACTCAGTCCAGGTATCTAAACTGAATGTTGTGGAGAGAGGGATATATATCACAGAAGCTACCACTGTTCCAGAACAGACTATCCATTCAAGTAAAACAAAGTTCATCCTTGCCCATATTCAAATACAACTTGGATCTAAGGATGGGTAATAGAAAAATGTACTCCAGGATTGCCCTTCATGTCATTAATGGATAGAGGCATATCCTAAATGCTGCTTCCCTTACATAGGTCCCCTCAAATTATCTATGGTATGATCACAGTTATTCTCACTAGGGCTAATGTACAATTATCAGCCATGGGATAAGCAAGATCAATTGGGAAATGTTAATTCAAGCAACAAACAACAACTGGTGCTAGAATCATGAATTGAAACTTAAAATGTCCTCCACGTGAACCTATGTTTTGGTAGTAAATAGTTTTAAAAAAATGCCCTTTTTAAATCACATATAACAAATAAATTCAGTGCTCCAACCTCAACCCTTTAGGAATTTTAAATCCCATAAATCATCTGTCCCCCTAACTACCCCAGATCTCAACTGACACCTAAGAGCTTGATGTGAGATGGTGAGTCTTCTCTAAGAAACAAAACAATCCTTCAGATCCAACAAAAGAAAGAAGGGGGCTGGAGAAAGGGTTGTCATATCAGATTGACATAAATGGAAAGATCTACCATTATGGTAAATACATAACTCTTATATCCTATTCATTCAGTCTGCCCAATCTGACACGAGTCAGAATTTCTGGCTGTGTACTTCATGGGTGGCTGCATGACAGGAGACCTTTTAGCACAGGAAGCTCAGGCTTTGGAGAACCAGTCCAGTTTGGAAAGAGCTATGGGTATGCATGGATGACCATGTAGCAGCATAACAGATCTGGAGAAAGCTGAGGACATTGTAACAGCCCTAGCTGATGGGCTTTGGGTTTACTTGACAATGTCATATTCTGGTTGCTGTAGATAAGGGTAATAAATTCAGAAAGACATCTGGAAATGGAGACTTTGGACACTTTCTGTACCAGTCTGTTAGTGGCAAAGTAAAAATACAGTTGCTTATCTTTTCTAAAGGATCTGGTTCTGTCCATGTAGAAATGCAAGTCAATGAACATCAAATGTAAGCGGAATGCATTCTCCCTTGTTTCAGTAGTTTGGAAAAAAATACAGGCAGAGGCAGTGGTCGAGATAAGCTGACTTCCATGGCTAACTTAGGGATAAAGGCAGGGTTAGTTCTGACAGAAAGTCTAGCCTTGTTAATAGGAATACAAGGCAGGGAAGAAGGCAAGGCTTGACTTTCTGACATGTTTGGTTAAAGTGATAGCTACTAGGAAAACAGTTTTCCAAGACAGGAACTTCAACTGAGCTGAGAAAACTATCTCAAAGTGAGGTTTATTTAGGGCTCCCAACACTAGATTCAAATCCTAAGGAGATAGAGGGTCTTTGATTGGAGGTCTAAGAAGAAAGATTCCTTTTATAAAGTCTTTGAAGACCTTGTAAGAAGCCAGGGAATGGTCTCTGAAGCCTTTATGAAAATTGGAAGGCACCACCAGCTTGATGTTGATTGTGGGAAAAACTAGAGGCAAACTGGAAGATAGACTCCAGGAAATGGAGAATATCAGGAACAGTGACAGAGAACGGGTCAGTATGTCAGCTGACTAAATGGCATTCATTTCTATTTACTGCAGTAGATTCAATGAGTGGACTTGAGGATCTTAATTGCTTCGTTTGGGAGAGAGTGAACCGTAATCATTACTGGAACTGGAGAAAATAAGCAGTTAGTTTTAAATCTGGGATGCTGAAGATTCCTGGAGGGGTGAGTAACTAGTTCCAGGATATTATCCTGAAGCCAAGGGGTCTTCCATAAGTACAGTCTCATGAGGGACAGCCTGATTGGTCTAGGCAGAAGGAGGCTATGAGAATGACTGTTGCCGTGCACTTTATTGCTTTCTCGAGAAATTTCAGGATAAGCATAAGAGTAAGGTAGGTGTTAAAGTACCATCAGAGGTCATTGCTGAGAATGAGAACCCCTTTGTGACTCTCCCAGAGGATGGATTAAGGCAAAGAGCTTGCTGCACTAGGTGATGTCCTTACATTCACTGCTCTGTACTCTTAATGACAGATGGCACAGTGGTGCAGCAGTTGCATTATCACCTCACAGCAAGAGGTTCTCCATTTTGATTCTCAACTGGGGTGCCTTCTGTGTGGAGTCTGCATGTCCTCCCTGCATTCATGTAGGTTGCCTATGGGTGCTCCAGTTTCCTCCCATGTTACAAAGCCATATGTCTGGAGAATTTCTCCCCAGGCCTCCGCTGAAAATTGGCTTCCTTCCAAGTTGGACTTTCCCGATAAATAAATGTTAATAAATAAATCAATAAATAAATAAATATATATATGGGATTCCCTGCCATGGAAGCCCGACGTCTGGCCAGTCTTTCAAAGAATTCTGCATTTAAAAGGTATGCATGCCACCATATTCTCCCTACGTAATGTAGGGCATAAAGGTGACATTCAGGCTTAACAAAAACAGAACTTTCTTGCCGCCAGTCTGAACATATCTTTTACACTGTCATCATGTTTACATGTATTTGTCTTCTGCCAGTTGAACGCATTTTCATTCTCCATTGACTTCCTATTCTGTATGCTGTTTTTGCAAGGTAAGTGCCCCATTGGGGATTTTGTTTTTTTCTCATTTTTTTGTGTTCCTTGAGGTTAATGTGATCCAGGAAGGGTAAATGCCAGTGTGAGAGACAGATTCCCAATAGAGACCCCCATGATGTGTCTTTTTTGCTTAGGTGCTTCTCATGACCATACGTCTTGTTCTATTTCTCATGCGTTTGTTCCAAAAACCCTTCACAGGAGACTTGCTTCCCTTTCCTTTTATATTGAGAACAAGCATCTTAATATACTCACTAAAGATACTGTGGAAGGAATCTCCCACACAGAGGGTCAGCCATTAGGGAAGAAGGTGAAAAAGGTACAACTGGAATCTTCTGCTGTCCAGCCTCTGCCAGGTGTTTCTCCTGAAGTCATTACAAATCCGGAGGCTCACCCAGCTGTGTTGTCGGATTTCACTGCCACAATCGCGTTGGAGGCCAGTGAGGATCCGGCTGGCAGCACATCTGAAGAGGCTTTGTAGGGGTTTATCTGAGATGTTCAGAGGGAACCACAGTTGATTTTTTCTGAGGGCCTACAGTAGTTCCTCAGCTTTTAGTTGGGGAAGACGTTCCTGCTATGGTTTTTGACTGTTGTCTTAGATCTGAGCCTTCTCAGGCTGTTACCTTAAAAAAGAAATAAAAAAATTAAACATGTTTCTTCTGCTTCTATGCATCCACAGAGTGAGTAGCTGGGGTTATTGTCTGCCTTAATGTCCTTAAAACCTCCTCATCGGGTTTCAGTTCCTGCTCCTCCTTGGTCCTCTACTTCTCTTAAAAGGCCTAGATACCAGAATTCTTCTGAGGATGAGTCGGATTCTGCTGACATATCCATACCTTATTCTACTCAAATTCCTTCTTCTTTGGACTATGGGTCAGAGGAGGAGGCATCTATTAGTCCTGATGTTCCTTAGCAGGAAATTTCCCTTGGGGACACACACTCTAGGATGATGATTTTTTTTTTTTTTAAGTGGGATTGTACTCATGTCTCTGATATCCATGACAGATACTATGACTTGTTGCAGTTGGACTCTCCTAAACCTGTGGCTATTTCTTCTGTCTTGGCTGCTTTACTAGATGCTTTCTCCAATGCCTCTCAGGTGCCCGATTCTCTCTCTGCCCTGCTCCCAAGAAGCCTGATAGGTTTTATAGGCTTCCTGAGGACTGTTCTTTTTTACAAAACTGTCCTGCTGCTAAACCTTGGTAGTGTCCATAGCCTCTGATAAGCCATCTTGATTGCTTCCTTCACCCAAGTTACTGTGTTCTGACAAGGATAGCAGGATTGTAGACAGGTTGGGCAAAAACACACTTCTGCTCCCCTAGCTTTTAGGGTATTAATTACCAGACCCATATGTCTAGGTACGTGTTGGCTCTTCTTTCTCCGGCCTATCAAATTTCTTCTGATTTATCAGACTCTGAGGGTATAACTTTTGTTCTTTCCTTGCTAGGGACTTCCTCTCAAGTCATTTACCATTCTATTAAATGTAGTTATGATGCATCAGATGCCTCTTCTAGGGCTGCTGTTTTTTATTCAGCTATGAGGACTTATTCTTGGCTTAGAGTTCAACTTCTACCTGATGATATTAAAGCTAAGTTGATGGATGCGTCTCTGGATTCCAAACTTTTGTTTGGAGAAGCTGCTGTTGGTTTGCTTAAGTTCCTTCAGGATAAGAGCAAGGCCTTACAGGAACTTAAACATGTGTTTGTTTCTCCTGTGCCTACATTTCAGAGAAACTACCCCACTAAGCCTACCTTTGTTCGCAGGCAGACCCATCCTTCTATTAAAGGTAAGAAGAGTGGCAAACGGACTCCTACTACTAAGATACTCAATTTTTGGGGACTCCGAAGCCTTTATTTCTGGACAAACCAGGTGCTGTGCAACTATCCATCCCCTCCCAGCCACATTCCTCTTTCTCTTCACCTTTCTCTTTATTTTCCAGCTTGGCTTCAAATCACTCAGGATTCTTGTGTTCTGTCGATCATTCATCAAGTGTACTTCATAGTATCGAAATCCCATCCTCCTTTTATGGGTACTCCTCAACCTCCTTGGGAACATCTTCCCTTTTTACAAGAGGTTCTTCAAGATCTATTGTCTCATGGTACTATTCAAGAAGTGCCTGTGTCCTGAAGGGGGAAAGGGTTTTACTCCCAACAGTTCCAGAAAAATAGGGTACTTGAAGACCTATTCTAGACCTCTCATCTAAACACTTTTTTAAAGGTACCTTCCTTTCGGATGTTGCCCCTTCAGATTCTGTTTCCACTCTTGCTCCCATATGCCTATATGGTGTCTCTGGATCTCATGGATGCTTATCTCCATATTCCAATCCATCCTCTTTTCAGGAAGGTTTTGCATTTCTTTATTGCTTCCTGGCATTTTCAGTTCTCTGCTTTGTCATTTGGCCTTTCTGCTGCCCCAAGGGTGTTCACCAAATGCCTTGATCAGACTTCAAGGGATCCAGATATTTCCTTACTTGGACAACCTGCTGATTAAGGCATCTTCTCCAGAGCCCCTTTTGCAAAATCTTAATTTTTCCATATTCTTTTTTCAGAGCCTGGAATTCACTGTAAATTTCAAAAAGTCTTCTCTGACTCCTCCTCAGGATCATGCTTTTTTGGGTTGTAAACCTTAACTCGCATTTCTTTCTTTCACACACTTCTTCCACTGGCTTCCATTACTGCCAGGGAGTTTCTGAGAGTTCTGGGTTTCATGGCATCCACCATTCTGATGCTCCCTGTGGCCCAACTTCAAAAACCACTGAAACTTTATCATATGAAGTTAGTGTGACTTCAACATGCCATTCTCTAGAATGTATAGTTCCTCTTCTTCCTTGCCTGAGATAGGAACTTCTCTGTTGGAGTCAGCAGTTGTCTCGAAATCCAGGTATCTCTTTTCATCTCCCTCTTCCCTCTCAGAAATTGTTCAGAGATACCACAGACATGGGATGGGGGCAACTTTTGGCTCCCTAAATATACAGAGGGTGTGGTCACCTTGTCAGCAGAAGGAGCATATCAATATCAAAGAAATGAGAGTCCTTCTGTTGGCTCTTTTTTCCAGGGCCTTTCAAGGTATTCACAGACAGTACCACAGTCATGTGGTATATCAACAAGCAGGGTAGAACAAGATCTTATCTTCTTTGGCGGTTGGCACTTCTGGTATGGGATCTTGCTGTCAAGTGTTAAGCGACTCTTCAGGCAGTTTATATCCCTTCCAGTCAGAACATTGTGTCAGGCACACTGAGCAGGTCCTTAACTCAGTCCCATGAATGTTTCACAGGGATGTATTTCTAGACATTATACACCAGTGGGGTACTCCTCAAGTGGATCTTTTTGCCTTCCCTCTGAATAGACACCTTCCTCTGTTTTGTGCCAGAGTTCCAGGTCCTCTGGTATGGAAGGTGGATGCCGTCTCATTCTCTCGGAAGGGGATGTTTCTTCATGCATTCCCACCCCTTCCTCTCATTCAGAAAGTCCTGTTCAAAATCCAACAGGATGCTCCCAAAATCTTGTTGGTGGATCCCTTCTGGCTCTAACAGCACTGGTCTCTCTTCTTTGCATCTAGTCAGGGACAACCATCACAAGCTACCTCACAGGGTGGTTCTAATCACACAAGACAAGGGATCACTTATCCACCTCCATCTATCCACACTTCAACTGACACTGCGGGTGATAGGATTTTGATTATTCACAGACACCTTTTTTCTGAGTACATGCAGCAAGTCCTGCAGGAGGCCAGGAAACCTACGACTTGGAAATCCTATTTATCCAAATGGAAGAGGTTTTCTTTTTGGTGTCTCTCTCACAACCTGGCCCCACTTACTGTGGATGTTCCTTTGGTTCTCTCTTATTTGTGTGAGTTGCTCAACGCTGGTTTGGCCTATTCTTCTATTAAGGCCCACCACCAGCTATTCCTGCTTGTCTCCTTTTTCTCCTCCTTTAGCTGCTAGATTTGAGGTGAGACAATTCATAAAGACATCCTTAATATTAGACCTCCAAGGAAGCCTGTTCCTCCTCCCTGGAATCTTAATTTTGTTTTGGAGAAGTTGACTCAGGCTCCTTTTGAGCCTACTGCTTCAGCTTCCTTGCAACATTATTCCTGGAAGACTGTTCTTTTATTGGCACTTCTGCCAGATGGGTGTCTGAGTTGCAGGCCCTTATGGCTTGTCATCCCCCTTTTTTTTTTCCATGAGGACAGACTGTCCTTGCACAATAGCCCTCCTTTTATGCCAAAGGTGGTTAATGATCTATCACTTAATCAGTCTATTAATCTGCCTACTTTTTCCCCTCTCCCTAAACTGACAGTGAGAGGGTGCTGCGTACTTTGGACATGCATAGGCAACTTAGAATTTATTTGGATATGACCAAGACTATCAGAAAATCTGATCAGTTATTTGTTTCTTTTCATCCTAGATCTCTGGGGTTTGCTGCATCCAAGCACACTATTTTTTCTTGGATTTCTAAGGCCATTTCCTTTTGTTACACTCTTCATGGCAAGAACCTTCCTTCGTCAGTTAAGACTCATTCTACTAGAGCTGTGGCTTCTTCCGGTGCTTTTTTCAAGGGCTTAGATACTAATTTTATTCTTGAAGCAGCTACCTGGACGTCTGTGCATAGCTTTACCAAGCACTACAAGTTAGATGGTATCTCTAGAGCTTGGGCTGCTTTTGCTCCTATACTTCTTCATGTTTTAGGGGGCTCTTCTGCCATTTCTTTCCTCCTTCCAAGTTTCCGCTTGAACATTAGCTCTGTCCCATATCATTAGGAATACTGCAGCACTGAATGTAAGAACATAGTTAAGTATGGTTGTGTAAAATCTTACCATAATGGTCCTTGCCTTCACTGCTGCTGTATTCGCTCCCTCCCTCCATCCCCCTAGATGTTTACCTTCCTGAATGAACACATTACCTCTTGAGTTCCTTAGACTGGTGTTCCTCCTGAAGCAATCCGTTCTGTTTTTAATAAGCCTGAATGTCACCTTTATGCCCTATGTTATACAGGGAGCATATGGTTACAGTCAGCTCATTTAGAAGTCTGGCCTGATGTCAGGCTTCTGTGGCAGGGAATCCCATATTATTAAGAATACTGCAAAGGTGAAGGCAAGGACATCTGCCATTATGGTAAGACTTTACACAACTGTACTTTCTGTGGGGATGCAAAGAAGTCACAGTAAGGGGTGGCCAACAATAAGAAATCTGGCTGTCTATCATTGGCTTGTAGGAGCACTTGTGAGGTGTGAAAAGGGTCCTGCTGAGTCTGTCTGTTAAGCAAATGTAAATGGTGGAGATGTGTGTTGCCACAAGAAAGTGGTATGCAGCAATCTCACATTGGCAGACCCACATAGCTTCCCAACACAAGGGGCAAAATCTAGATACCCCATGCTTGTTGATGTACCACATTACTGTCATATTGTCCATTTGTATAGAGATCACACCTTGGGGAAGGTTAGCCTGAAATTTCTGCAACACTAGGAGGATTGCCTGCATCTCCAAGATATTTATGTGCAAATTTGCATCTATGCCTGACCTCTGACCTTGCACTATCCTTTCCTCATAATGGCCCACCGATCCTAGAAAAAAGGCATCCATTGTTACATTTGCTACTGGGTTTGTGGTCTCCACAAAACCACACTGATCCATATCTATCAGATTAACACCTTTTCTATTCTTTTAGTAATTATAGGCATAAACACTTTATAATCATGGAGTTGAAATGGGCCTGTATGAAGCTGGGTCTGATGGATCTTTACCCTCTTTAGGTATTACAGCCACCACATTTTTTTCCATGATGTTGGTGCTGCCCCTCCTGTTAAGATACTGTTAAACAAAACCTTCCAGAATTGTATTACTTTCTTCCCTCCTAGCTTTCAAACTTCCACTGGAATACCACTCATCTGCCCCATCTTAACAGTCAAATGTAGAACCTCATCTACCTCTAAACTTGACATATTTAAGTATCCCATATATATTTTAATTTGTGCTCTTTCTTGATTTCAACATTCCTCTGCTTTATACAAATGTTCATAAAATTTCAGAAATAATCTCTATTACCTCTACAGGAATGCTGGTTATTTTTCTTGTTATAGGTTCCCTAAGTTTGGCAGCAATACTTTCTACTTTCTGTTGCATAAGTCATTGCTCTAAAAGTTTTTGTCCTCTGGAGTTATCAAAACAACAGTTGCTTAACAGCAGTCTTTCCAAACTTATGAATGCTATGCATGTGCTCCCTTGTGCCCTTTTTAGCACTCTGCAATTGCTCCTCCTATTGTTCTGTGAGATTCACCTTATTCTGTAATACTTTTTTTACAGAATTGTTATTCGTATATTATGGAAGGAGTGACTTTTGGTGTTGCAGTGGGCAGGGCTATTTTTCTATTGGTGGGGGGATCTTATTTAGGTAGGATTGTGTGTTTTGTTTTGTGATACTGTTCCACTGATGAAGGCTTTGTGGCTGAAACTGGTATGGACAATAAAGGGATTTTGCCTTTTGGCTTAATCCAAAGTTAGTTGGTATTTTGTGCCTTTTTTTCCCACATGCTGGCTATTCGTGTCTAATTCAGGATTTGGTTCAGCCTTGCATGCTCGTACATGCAGAGTGCTTTCTACTGTGCTAGTTGCTTTTACTCTGCTGTTGGCTGGGTGCTGGAACTATTGTTTTGGTATACCAGGAATTCGTCAACATCAGTGGAAATTTAGCCCTGTTGTTTCAGGTTAGGTCAGTCAGACCTGGTTAATTTTGTCATTTTATAGTTGTGTCACCTTTTTGGGCTCGGCACCAGTCTTTGTTTGGAATTGCTGGGACTCACTTTAGCATTTTGGCCTCACATAAGATGGCGGTGTGAACCGTGGTGTAACAGTTTCTATTTATAAGCCCTTTGGTGTGTTGGATTTATTGCAGGATATTGTTGCAGTGTCTTTCACTGAAGTTTTTGATGACATCATCATAATTCTTCAGGTACTGTTGGAGTCCTATAGGTTTGGGACATTGCATTTGTTGTATACAACGATTTGGGACTTATTATATCATGGTCCTTTTCGTGTTTCGAATTTTTGTGTACATATTTATGTTCTTTTGAACTGATATATATTGCCTTTTGGCAAGGGACTGGCATGAACAGCTAATCTTTCGGGGGTTAGCAAGCAGCAGTGAATATCGCAGGTTTTCTGGACATTTCAACATCTTACTGGGCCAGCATGCTAGATTTGGAGCTCTAAAGTAACTAGTGACTTCACCTAGGGACAATTTTGTGAATTAATCCAGGTTTAGCCTATTCCTTAATATACTTAAAGGAGCAGATGGATGAATTTACTGTTTTTATCATTACGGTATTTTCATTTTATTACCTGGGGTCTAAATTGTTTTTTTTGAACTCGTTTTTTTTCATATTTTGTGCCTGTAGGTGTCATTATATGGAAATGTATGCCTTGGTCAGGAGACAATGATCCTAAATTGGATACTTGATATGTATAATTATACAACAAGTTTTTAAGTGGGGCCTTTATGGTATTATCCAATGAAGTTTACTGTTTGATATGTGTATTGTGTACTACGCAACTTTTTTGTCAACTATGATTGGGATAACTAGTGCATATCCTTGTAGAAGTGTCAACAATACTATCAAGGAACTATTATAGGGAATGGTTTTGTGAGCCAATTATCAATCAGCATTTTGGTCACCCTACATTATGCTATCATTACAGAAATGTACTGTATATGACATTATAATATGTTTAATACAATACTGACTAGCTTTGATAAATGCATAGTTCTGGGTGCAGATGATTAAGATCATTCTGCCTATTTTTCAACTCTGATATAATTAGAACTGTTTGGGGTCCTGAAGGAGTTTTGTGTTTGGTTAGTATATGGAGATATGTCTCTTCTGTATATGTATTTTCAAGTTGAATTTGTGTGACTTTCACAACTATAATCATCTTTATGGGTAAAATGTTTTTATTTAGGAGATTATGATCATTGGTTGATCTTATCCCCTAGCACTTATTGCCCCTTTTCCTTGATCTATACATTAACAGGAAGACATTTACAATAGCATTCCTATTCATGTGGATGCTGTTCTTTTTTGAAAGCAATTTACAATTTGAATTTCTCAATATAAGTACTGTTGGGTAATGTCTTTAGCTTGCTCTGAATGGATATCTGCTGGTCTTGGATTAATTTTCTAAAAAGTTTTTTTCTCTTGGATTTGGACAGGAGTCCCTTTTGTCTTTTTTTATTTCCGGGGTGTGGGTTCATTATAATTAATTGTGGATTAGTTGGATAGCTTTTTTGCACAAGGTACTTTAGCCACTGGTCCCCTTTACGGATCTATAATATTTGCCAGAGTTTGGGTGGGCTAATTGTGAGCTTATTGTCATGGACTTGGAAAGTATTCTTAATGGGTTATGGGCTGATAAAGATGACATCAGAGTGTTTGGTATTACAAATATTAACAGCACTAACCAGAATCTTTCCGATATGGATCCTATGGACGGCTGCAATTTAGCCTTCAGCAAACTGGGTAGGGGGATGAAAACCTTGAGAGGAAATATTTGGCACCTTAAGCTCTTTAGAGCATATGAAAATAAGGATATTGTGCCTAGAGGCCTCAGAGTTTAGGTCCAGCCTTTGGTTGGTAGGCTGAATGAGACTCTAAGGATTGGGATTCTGCACTTCAGCAGGCCTCTATGTATTTTGTACACATTTTAAGTTCATATTATGAACGGATGATCGACCTAAATATAACTGAAGTTAAAATGTGCTGTGAGGAAACCAGAAAGTTTGAGGGTCAACCACAGTATATTACTTGTTTGAATAAGCTATCCAAGGACCTTTTAAGTTTTGAAAAACAGAAAGGTGATAAAAAGATGAGAAAATTCAATAGGGACGTAACAGATTATCACACGGGTAAACCCTTTGAGATGTCCATATCAGTGAAGTTTTCCGACACCAGCAGATCCACGAGGGTCAACAGTAAGAAAAGACTTAGATCCATTCTTAAAAGGACAGATACTAACTTTAGTAGTACATCAGGTGAAGAATCCTCTTATACTGATATAGATGGTGCCAGCACCCATGACTCTCTCACCCCAAATAAAACATAATATGGATCACCCTTTAGAACTGGTGGGAGGCGGGAGGGGCAGGAAACATAGGAACAAGAACAGGAATAACTACAGTTGAGGGATTGTTACAGACTCTGATGACACATTAGGCAATAATTGTCAAAATGTTTTGAATATTTCCAGTGTAATTTTAACAGAAGAGCAAAAGCAACTCTTTAATAAAGGCTTGAACTATGTGCCCGGTTTCTTTGTGGATGAAAGTACTATGGTATCCGATTTATATGATTTCTGCCATAGAGTCAATCTTAAGTTGTTTTTCTCTGGTGATAATTCTCAAAGATCTAATGATTTTAGATTTCACAGGTTGGATTTTCAGCCTCCGATGAACAAACATGTCTCTGTCTTTTTGCAGGCTGTTCTTAGGGTTTTACACTTTAACATGGGTGATTAGTACTGGGTCACAATCTTATTACTGGGAAAAATGAAGCATTAGGTCAGCTTAAGAATAACCATAGTGTGGTTATTTTACCAGCAGATAAAGGAGGGGCAGTAGTCGTAATGGATGCAGATTATTATCTGGAAGAGGGTAAGGGACAGTTGTCCAACCCTCGACATTATATGGCTATGCCCCTGGATCCAATGCCAAACTTTAAGAGGGATATTGGTTCATATTTGAGTCAGGTGGCAGAAGAGGGTATTATCAGTGAAATGACCAAAACTCATCTCACTGTAAGGGACCCACAAAAACAGATTTTGTACCTCTTACTGAAAATCCATAAATCCTTAACCAAGCCTCCAGGTCGACCTATAGTTTCTGGGATTGGTTCCTTGAACAAACCTCTCTCAGCATTCTTGACCCAGTACCTCAAACCCCTTTTGACTCTTATTAGGACATGACTACAGGATACCACACAGTTTTTGAAAATTTTATCAGATACACAATTGGAAACTGGGTGATTGCTTTGCACCCTTGATGTTAAGGCCCTGTATACTAACATCCCCCATTGGGCCGGTCTTGAGGCCCTACAATTTTGGTTGAAACGTGCCAATTTATACCCTGCAGGCTTTAATACATTGCTGCTATGCATGGTGGAACATGTATTAACTAAGAATATTTTTTTATTTACAAGGAGAATGCTACTGGCAAATACAGGGCATGGCCATGAGTGCTTCTTTTGCACCGATTTATGCAGATCTGTCCATGGCCTTCCTGGAAGAACAACTCATTTATGACTCTTCACATAATCTTTTTTTGGATGAAATTGACATTTGGTGAAGATATCTGGATGATTGCTGGATGGTATGGCAGGCTGATATTAACTATTTGGATGAGCTTGTTAGATATCTGAACCAAAATAAATGGGGTATTGAATTCACTCTAAACATGGACGTGGATGAAATTAATTTTCTAGATGTCAATGTTCGGAGGAATGTGGATAATACTCCAAGTACTAGAGTATTCCGCAAATACCCCCAATACAATAGTTTGCTCCATGCCACTGGTCTACATCATAGCCATACCATCCGCAACATCCCCAAATCTCAATTTCTCCATATGAAGAGAATTAGTTCCACCATGCAGGATTATGATCCATCATGCCAAGAGCTTTGTGGCAGGTTCAGAAATAGGGGATACAGGGAATTTGACATTATATCAGCTAGCAATTGAGCCAGTTGTCAGGATAGGGATTCTTTACTGGAATATAAAACCAAAACTAGAACAGACCCTGCTGACACCATTAGGTTTGTAACCACCTATGGGTGTAACATCAACACTCTTAAAGACACTATACATACACACTGGAATATTCTATTCGCTGATGATGACTTGAGGACAGTATTAGGGACCACATGTCAGTTTTCATTTAGGAAGGGTATAACATTGGGGTCCCACTTTTCCCATTTTAAACATACTGGCAGTGGGGGTGCTATTTACAAACAACTAACAGTATCCGGGGATAATCTGATTGGTATGTTTCACTGTGGACATTGTTCATCATGCCGTTATGTCAGTAAATTCAAACAGTTTAGTAGCAAAAACACCAGCAAAGTTTATGATATGAAGTTCTTTGGGAATTGTGGGACCGATTGGGTTATCTTTCTGGCCACATGTAAATGCTCATCTTTTTATGTTAGTCAGACATCACATGCACTTAGAACATGAATGTCTGAACACTGCAGCGATATTCATAAAAAGCGTAAAACCAATGCATTATATAGACATTGTATGGTACATTCTAATGCGGAATTCTAATGCGGAATTCCTTTTCATGATTATTGACAGAATTACTGGGAATAGAAATAAACAGGGATGGCACAGTATTCTAAACAAAAAAAGAGAAATATCAGATCATTAAGTTGGGAGGTTATTCCCTCCTGGACTTAATGACCATTTGTAATGTTGCATTCTGTATTATATGTTTTATGGGACCAATTTTGTTTAGATTAGGTATGTATGGTTCTACCTTTTTTTCTCTATTGGAAATCTTATTATTTATTTTTTGGTACATATATATATATATATATATATATATATATATATATATATATATATATATGCATATTACCATCTTAGACTGGTGCTGATTTAATTATAGGTTAATTTTTCAGAATTGTTATTCGTATATTATGGAAGGAGTGACTTTTGGTGTTGCAGTGGGCAGGGCTATTTTTCTATTGGTGGGGGGGTCTATTTAGGTAGGATTGTGTGTTTTGTTTTGTGATACTGTTCAACTGATGAAGGTTTTGTGGCCAAAACCGGTATGAACAATAAAGGGATTTAGCCTTTTGGCTTAATCCACCATTCGTTTGGTAATTTGTGCCTTTTTTCCCCCACAAGCTGGCTAGTCGTGTAATACTTTAACCTTTGTCAGCCCCTCTAAATAATTAGTGTTACTTTTTAATCATACCTCATTAGTGTTACGTCTTAACCATATCTCTAGCCTTTATTTCTACCCTATGTTTTTAAACTCCATTTCCATTTTATCCCACTTACTTGCTATAACTTCTGTAATACTTTCTGTCTTCCCTAATAACTCCTGAATTAATTTTCCCTACCTTTCCTTAAAAGCCTCTCTTGTTAACAGGTAGGTGGGAAGCATCATTGTCTCATATTAACTTCATAACCTTGCATTTTTGTATTAGTAATTTTTGGTGCATGATCTGAAATAGCTAATGGATGGGTTTCAAAACTCTCATTTAAATGCACATGATCCTGTGAAATATAATTTTTGTCTAGTCTAGCCCAGTTATTCTACCTCAGGGAATAATATGTAAATTCTCTCTGAGTTCCTAGCACTGAATTCATGTCTTCCAAACCAAATATTTTCATAAATTTCTTTAGAAATCTACACTCTTTTGATGCATTTTCCCTTCTAGGCCCCCAGATACTTCCTCACCATTACAAATCAAATTCCAGTCCCCACTTACAAGTAATATGTCCTGCTGAAAGCTGATTATTCATCCCATTTTTTAAGTCCCATAATAGCAGTTTTAAGTGGGCTATAAACATATGCCAGTGTAATCCTCATCACGTGCCAGTAGCCCTGTACTACCGCAAATCTACCATTATTATCTTTTTTCCTGTTCTATCACTATTGGAGCTCCTCTAGTAATTAATACAAGTACCGTCCTTTTTCCTTGTCCCTGATATACTGCTGAATACTCATACTGAAATCCTTTCTTTATCAAATTCACATGCTCTGTTCTTTCCAAACATGTCTCCTCTAGCACTGCTATTTTGCACTCTGCATTCCTCAATATAATTCAATGTTCTTTCCTTTTGTCTATACCTGTGAGACCATTCACATTCCATGATAATATGTAAAGTATCACCATTATTATAACAAGTTATTAGTCCCACCTATTATATATGGCAGCTTTTCTAGATGCCAATTTCCACATTTTGTGATACATGTACCCAACTAATGTTTGGTAGGTTAATCTTTTAAGTTGTTTCTTGTCATGTCCATTTGAACTTATGTTAAATTTTACAAGACTTTTTGCTTTAATGAAAACCCTCAAAAAACACTCTCTGAATACTCCCATAACCTGTTAACTTAATACAAACATACATCTTCAAATAATAAAGTTTAACCCTCCTAATAAGGACAATTGTCCTAAATAGACAGCTGCAGAGACAGGCATCTTCTAACCTAAAGTTAAGGTTGTTTGTGCCAAGATGCATGTTAATGCCTATGCACCTACTTAAAATAATTGCTGTCTATTCTTTTTCATCTTTATTCCCCTCCTAGATGTGAAAAATAACTTACACGCCTTCAGAAATCACTAATTTTTCAGCTTAAAGAAACCAACGTTATCGCTTTTTATTGTCCTATTATTTACTTGTCGCCATGGAAACAGAAGAAGAAATGTAGCCCTCATATGCAGACTTCCAAAGATATGCTGAACATTTATTGCTAAAGAAAACTTTTCATTATATTCAGTGTTCTCTTACTTGTTTCCACTTAAAACATATTAGATTAATCCAAGAGTCTTAATCTAGACATTCACAAAAACATAAATCATATCAGAAGATCTATATAATAACATACAAGGAGAAAACATATAGGCTCTAAATATATTACGATCTGTGAACATCTACATAGCATCCCCCCAATTCAACAACCCACAATTACAGCCTATTAACTTACACATGCTTTTGTTCAGCCTTTTTTCTCTTTTTGCATTGCATTGCCAACATTTTTAATACTAAAAGAGAAGAACAAAAGAAAAAGGCATCTGGTTACTTTAGTATCTTCATATCAGATACAACAATATCTGAAAATACCTTTCTATATAACACACCATTTATATCATGAGGTTTTATAGAAATTCTGTTAAGAACAGAAATTGTTTAACTTACGATTGCCTTTTTTTCTTCCTTGTCCCCCTCCCCTCAGTGTGCATCCAAGCATTAATGACATGAAGTGGAGCAAAATCCTTTCAGTCTCCCAGAAGTTTAACAGTCAATTATTTCCATTTTTTCTTTTACAGCTATATTTCACAAATATTATTAATGCTTTGTAATCTCACATTTATTCAGTAATTTCCATGTTGCTGGTCTTCTTCCTGTTTATCTCCATCTCCAAGACTCCAGTTCAGTTCCAAGGTACTTTTGATATTTCTGGTTAACTCCAGTGCTTTTCACTCACTCTCAATTATTTTCCTTTGGAATATTGGAAAAGGTTTCACAGGTAAAGTCTCTCTATGAGCTTTATTATCAGAAGCAGAAACCACTTTTGCTTGATGGCTCACTTTTTTGTTGGACAAACTTTTGTATTTCCTTCTTACCCTGTTCCGCATCAAAACTGGCATTGATCCTTCAGGAAAAATATTCTGAAGACAGCTCATACCTCAAAATTGTACAGATTTTTGCATAAGGTCCAAATTTTTCCTCTTACATTTGGTCTTTTCTTCATAGAATGTGAGGTTTTCCAGCAAATCATTGAAATTGAACTAACTAAATAATACATTTGAGTTTCAGACTTCATATTCTTCAGAAAATATGTAATAATGGAAAATCTGTTATTCTAGCAACTTTCTAAGTGTATAGGAGCAATATTTAAAATTTGCCCCTATTTTGGGGCCTTTGCCCCCCCCCCCATTATTTCTGGCTTTGTCCAGATTTCTTTGTGCTGAGAGGTTAAAAGATAGCTGGATATTTCGGCTTGAATCTCACGCCTGCCTCTTGACATTCCCTAAATGCTGTAATAAACTTGCTTCTCTTCTGCCTGGCATACAGTGAATAGTCATTTCCACAAATACTTTACTGTCTCCAACTTTTAATACTTTGCTGTTCTGCCACAGTTTTGTTATTTGAGTTGATATACTCCTTCAATGTTTCATTTAATATTCTTTCCTCTAGGTTACTGGAAGCCATGTCTTGCACCACAGCTGGAACTTGAACTGCTTTTTGCTGAATAGCTGCAAGATTTTTCCAATTGTTTTCACTTTTTCTGGTTGACTTTCCTTCAGGCTGTCTTAGTTTTTTTTTCTTTTCTTGACATCCAGGCAGTGTACTTCCTAGCCAGAAACTGAATTTCCTAAAAGTGAGAGAGTTCCTTCCCTTATTTGTCAGTTTCTTTTTCACATTGGGAGAGCTGAAGTAAAGCTGTTGATCAGTGTGCAGCCATCTTGGAAAGTCGGTGCCTCTGGAATCTTGATTTGAAAGGAGTCTTAAAGATCTATATTGCACATCCATTGCTTTCCTCTAAGACAGGGCAGAATGGACTGCACCATGACCATAATGACAGAGGTCTTGAGAAAATATGTGCTGAGAAGGCTTAGGCCCAAGATTAGCCTGAAGTCCATTATTTCTTGGGAAGTAAAATCAACTTTGAATAGAAGTCTAACCTGATGTGGTCTGGTCAGACTTCTTGTATTGCTCTTTTGTTCTAGAAGAGAGTATACTTTTATTAGATCCACTTTTGCCCGATTGAATGGAACATCTGGTAGTGACTCAGTTGTTTGGGGCGGGGTTACGAAAAAGGAAATGCAATATCTTCTGGATATTATCCCTCTTATCCATCTGGCCTGTGCGATGGCCTGCTACATGGAAGGGTAAACGGAGAAATATGTCCTGACCATCTCTAGAGTGGAGCTGTGTGGTAGACCTTCATGGATAATGCTGTTTGCATCCAGAAAAAGGTTAGTAGTATTCCTGGTAATGTGAACCTTCCTCCACAGTGGTTGCTACTATCAGAAGGTCAGTCAAACTGCTGATGTTTTAACCTCCTAAATCAGAGAGACCAAGTCCCTTTTTAGTTTCTTGAATATGATCTTTTGGGCCTCAAACTTGACTCAGACAGTAGACAAGGTCTTACCATCTTTTTTCATTATTCTGCATTCTCTCTTTAACTGAAGGACAAAAAAGGAAGATTTTTCAAATGGGGCATTAACAAAGGATGCCTTGAAGCTGTCTGTAAAGTCGTAAAGGTGCAGCTATGCATGGCATCTCAATTTAACTTCCATCCTGGCTGCCCTAGCAGCTCCATCCATCGCATAATGCATAAGACACATGGAGAGATCAATAATGTTAAGCATAGTGGTCTCTAGTTGCTCACTAACATCCATTGAAGAAGAGTTCTTCAGGAAAGAAGAGGTTTGCCAAGTCAATTATCTCTGGAACCTATTCATGTGAGTGGTGTAGTTCAAGGCCCATATGGCAAAGGTGTCTGAAGCATATACAACCTTCTCCAATCTATCCATCACCCACGACTCTATTTGGTGTTGGATAGAATAAACAGCAGGGGATTTGGACTGGTGGGCTTAACCTTAAGCAGACAAAGTATCCTATCTGGCTTCCTAAGGACTGCTTTGTAATTGTCTACTTCTTGACATGACCTCCTGAGTGAAAGGTCAATAAGTCTGTCAGCTAGAAGTACTACTAAAGATGTATAATGGCCAAACTCCCCTTTGTGCATTAACTCTAGGATATTGCCCAAAGAGGTGTAGAATAAAAGGCTGGTGGACATGTTAGTCTTAAAATTGAATGGAGTGGAAGTAGAGCAAGGGACATCTCATTGTTGGCTGCAACATGTAGACCATCAAATGCCAGAAGGTAAATTATGATATATTCAGAAATGAAGAAAATGGTGGGCAGAAGATCAACAACTTCCACTATTGAACTGTGAGACACACACCTCTAGGGCAAGAAGTAAAAAGGAGACAGAATGAGCTAGTATTCATCAGCTGCTTCTTATCTTTGTACAGTAACTGATAGATGAATGAGGTAAGGAATGGCAAAGCAAGATAATTCAATGCCAAATTTTTCAACAGACTGTTTTGTGAGTGATAAGGAGGCAGATGGGAAGGGATCTATGGTTATTCATCAAAAAATAAAGCACTGAATGGCATAAATCATCAAACATGCCATTCATTGAGCCATTCTGACTAAGACTGCATTACGGTAGAGATAAGTAAATTTGCCCTTTCTCCACTGTATTACAATCTCAGAGTTGGTATATATAATTAATGGGGGTTGTGGGAGGTGCACTCCCCTACATGAGGAGGTTTCAATGAATGGCATTTAAGATGTAATGCCATTCAATGCTTTTACCATTCAATGAATAACCATAGTCCTGATGGGAAAAATGTATTAGTGAGAAAATAAATGAACACGGGTATGGAAAAGCATAATGGTTAAGGTCTCAACCTCCCATACATTAGGAACAAAGTTCAATTCTGACCTCTGACTAATGCCTATGTAGAATTTGTATGTTCTCCCTGTGTTTCTGTGGAGTGCTTTCCACCTCCCAAAAACATGACAGGTGTTTCCATCTCAAACTCACCCAAGAAAAGATTTGTGGGCAGCAGCAGTACAGATACCAGATGGCACCTACTGGGGAAGAGATGTATAAACCAACCTTAGGCGTCAGCTGTGGTGCTCAGTATTCTCTAGGTCAGGGAACACAGATCAAAGCCTGTGTGCTCTATCTAGGCAGTGTAAGAATTGGTTCTAGGTATGGTCACCATAATTCTTTGTATGTCAAAGAGGATGAAAAAAATGTGCTGCTACTAAAACTAAAGACCTTTTTTTTTGCTCTTCAATCTAAGAGGATGAAATAATATGCGCTGGTAGCAGCACATATTTTTTTGTCCTCTTTCTACTCTTAGTTGAAGACCCAAAAAAAAAAAAAAAAAAAAAAAAGGTCCGTGTTTGCGGATTTTTTATTGGCCCATATGCCGGTAAATGAGCCAATCAAAACCTCAAACAGCAGATGCTCTTCTGTTCAAAGTGGAACATCAAGCAGTTACGCATTGAACAGAGCTCCACTTTTTGATTGGCTCGTATACGAGCCAATCAAAAACACACATAACGGACCCTCTTCTGTTCAATGCAGAACATCAAGCTGTTCCACATTGAATAGAGCTCTGTTTTTTTGATTGGCTTGCATACCGGTATAGAGCCAATCAAAAAAAAAAAAAAAAAAAAACAAAGTGGAGAAAAAACTCCGAAATAGGGATGTCTGCTTTTTGAAAATTCTGCGATTTGTCCGGGTTTTAAAACAAATCGCAGAATTTTCAAAAACCGTCCAGACAGTAGCCCAAAAAATAGGACGTGTCCGGGGAAACCCGGACATATGGTAACCTTAGTTCTAGGTGATATGGTCATCTTGACTAATAGTGCCAAAAATGGGTATGGGTATTTGCAGGTGATAAGTGGGTTGAGAACACAGCCACCTCTGACCTACAACAGAGACCCATGGTAATGGTGAGAGGGGTCTATGTGCCCCTGTTGGCCAGTGTGATCAACCATAAAGCCCAGCAGTCCTGGGTCAGTAAGCTATTGTCCCGCCAGTGTCTTATTGCACACCTTGGATTACCTGGGAAAGCTCTGTTTAGAGAAAGCTGGAAGCAGCTTGAAAGTGCACGAAATGCTGCTAAGGAGGAGGATTGATATCTTCTGAATCCAGGAAATAAGGTGAAAGGGCAGTGCAGCAAAGCCACTTGGCTTGGGATCCAGAGTCTACTACTCAGGGGGGAGGACAGACTAAAAAAGGTTTGGGAATTGTGGTGAGGGCCAGGATTCAGACTATAGTAAGGGATTTCATCAGAATTACTCATATACTCATAGCAATCAGACTCCAGTGGAAGGATAGGGCAGTATTCATAGTCTCAGCCTATGCCTCAGAGCAGGGTTGTAATACTGAGGAAAAGAGTGCATTCGGACAGCATTTGCAAGACCTATTACATAAAGTAGGGCAACATGAATTACCATTGATAATGGGGAATCTGAGTGCACATATAGGGACAGACAGAACAGGATAATAGGACTGTCTGGGTCCGCATGAGTTGGACTTCTGTCTAGCAAATGGCTTGATGAAGGCCAATACATGGTTCAGCAAGAGAGACAGTTACAAGATCACATACAAGAGTGACCAACACGCAACGCAGGTAAACATCCTTGTAATGTGGAAGAGACATTGTGGTGTTTATTTATTTATATATTTGCTTACCAGGGTAGTGCACTGATCAATATTGCCCAAGTTTAGGCAATAACAGTGTGTTTTACATAGACAAACCTGCATATATAAATTCTAGTGAACAAGCAGAGTGTAATGTACAATATATACACTACTTTCTAAAGCGGGTCAAGGATCTGTACATCTGAGAGAGGAGAAGAGACTTGGAAATTCAAAAAGGATCGTGCATTAGGCAGTGCACATGCAACATTGTATTATGAACTGAAATCTTGTGTGAGATTGCCCATATGACATGATATCACAAACTGATTGAATGCTACGTGTGACAGTGAATATACAACACACAAAAAAAATATTAAAAATGGATCTATAGCCATGTGTGACCGTGTTCATACAACATGATATTACAAATGGATCAAAAGCTATGTATGGCAATGCACATGCAATATTTTAAAATGATTGCATAGCCATGTGTAGCAGTGCAATTAACATGATATTACAAATGAATATAAACCATGTGTGTACCTGCGCATATGACATGATGTTACAAATGATCTAAACCCATATGTGGAAATAGCATGTGACTTGATGTTACAAGTTGGCACATGACCAGGATTGGAGGCTGAGGCAGAATAAGGAAAGTTAAGACATAGGAAAAAACAAGGCAGCAGTTTGCAGTCTGACTGCCTATGGAGCCTGCTGCACAATTGTTATTCATACCTTCCCAGGAGAAGTAAATAGGTAAATGATGAGTATTAATAACATGGAGGGGAAACCACAAGCAGACAGTCAGATGATCACTGACAAGAGTGGTCAACATGCAACAATCAAGCAGAGCATAATGTACTATATATACATTAGTTTCTAAAGTGGGTCAACGTTCAGTAAATCTGAGAGAGAAGAGGCCTGGAAAGTTGATCGGGATAGTGTGTCACATGACATGTCCTGGGTTGAAGCAGGAGCATTTGGCTTGGATGAAGAGGTGCTTTTTGACTTGCATTCTGATTTTCGAGTCAGTGTTGATTTCCTTTAGGTCACTGAGGAGAACTTGCCAAAAATGTAAGTGTCTGACAGGAAAATGTAAATGTAGTTCTGGGAAGTTTGTTAACTGTGGTGGTGGTGGTGCTGCGGTAGCGCTGTCACCTGACAGTAAGACGTTGTCCCATTCGATTCTCATCTAAAGCGTCTTCTGTCTGGAGACATGCGTGAATGGGCGTACCTTTGTTGAAGGTTGTGCGTCAGGACTGGCAACTCGGCACGTAAAAATCTACTGCCAATCATTAGCAGACCGGAGTTCCGCTGTGGTGACCCCTAACCAGGAAAAGCCAAAAGACACAGCAAAAAGTTCTGGGAAGTTTGTTCTAGGACTGCGTAATGGGAACTGTTGTAGCTTGTAATTAATGTCTCAGGTTGTATGAGGATTTTTGTTCATGAATTCTAGCTGCAAGGGGAGTAAATGTGTGCAGTTTCTGTAGTTTGTAGAAACTGGATCCTAACAGTAGGTTAGATCTTTGTTTTATGGGTAGCCATCTGGCATTTTTCTAGGGTGATACAGTGATGTTCAGACAGGTGAGTTTGTAATGAATCGGCAGATGCTGTTAGAGGTTGTCTGGAGTGAGCAGCATTTTTCTTGGGGGTAGAAGTGAAAATGGGGAGTCCATATTCAAGCTGAAAAAGGAAAACGCCTTTACTCATGGCAGCTCTGGTTGTTTGGACTAGGAAAGGGGAGAACTTTTTGGTCCAGAAGAGGAGGGAGGTAAGGTAGAATCAGTGATGATAAAGTCAGCCCACAGCAATAAACCAGCATTTGCACAAATCAGTTGCAAGCAGTAGTCAGAGAAGGCTCTAAGGTCAACTGAGACCAGGCCGAAGACTCGGAAGTCGATGGAGAGAAAGCAGAAGAGTTTAAAGAATTACTCAGGGTTCTAGCACCCCAGAAAGAATAGAAAATAGATGGAGATGAAGAAGAATGGCAGTGCCTCAAAACGGCAAGTGTGATGTCTACAAAACAGATATGTGGTCAAGACACGTATTGAAATAAGGTACACAAGGAAAGCTGGTAGTGGAATGCAGAGGTCCAGGTAGTCATCAAAAGAAAGGAGTGCAGGAAAAAGTGGGAGAGAGAAAAGATGGACCAGGATAAGAAGAACTAATGGTTCGCTAACAAAAGAGGCTAAGAGAGCAGTTATAATAGCAAAGAACTAATTATCACAGGCACTCTACCTTCTCCTGCAAAATGACTTGGCAGATAGCACAACAAATTCTGTAAAATTGCAAGGCAAAGGCAGAACAATAAAGAAGACAACAATCAGAAACTCTTCACAAAGGATAGGTTCATAGATAGATAGATAGGATGCTAGCAACAACCTGCTTACCTGTACACAGGACACCATAGGCAGATGGAATGAATGCTTCCTATCAGCGTCTGAATGAAGAAAGCCTCACAGAATTTGTACTGCCCCTACACAGCCTATGACAAAAGAAAAAGAGGAGCACATTGTATAGATCACAACAGCATGAAGGAAAATGAAGTCAGGAAAAGCAGCAGGCTCAGATGAGGTCACAGACCTCAGATACGATTAAGATGGAGAAAAATGTCTCTTGAGAGTACTCATAAGCAGAATGGAGAGAGTGATATCCCAGATTGCTGGAGAATAATCAGTCTAGTGACAGTGTACAAAACAAAGGGAACATTCAGAACAGTGGGAGCTGTACAGCTATCAGTCTCCTGTCACACTGCATGAACGTTCTGGAGAAAGTAACAGATAAACAAGTATGCAGAGTAGTAGAAAGTAAGATGGCAGATGAGCAATTTGTACTCAGATCGCTCAGATCAACATGCAAAACAATCAACCTAATATTTGCAGAGAGACAGATAACTGAGAGAAGCTAGAGTCCAATTGGGCAATCCTAGACATGGAAAAAGCATATGACGAGGTACCAAGAAACATGATTTGGACAGTCCTGTGATGTTTTAAGTCCCAGAAACATTGGTATAATTAGTGCAAACTATGTACAAAGACCCAATGACACAAGGACACCCAGTGTTTGGATTCACAGAGGGTCTCTCAGCAAGAGCGGGTGTGCATCCAGGTTCATTTCTAAGCCCTGTGATGTTCATGGTAATAATAGACTTCATTAACAAACAGGCCAGAGGGGACTGGTGAAAGGAGATCAGTGGAGAAAGCTAGAATTGATGGAGATAAAGTGCTTGACATGGGTAGTGAAACATGAAGAAAGGAGGACATCAGTGCAGAAGCCCATGTAGTTCCAATTGTAGAGAAGGTGAAAAAGAGCAGATTACAGTGGTTTGACCAGATGTGCAGGAAAGCAGAAGACAACCTGATGAAGAAGATTTGGGACTGACAGGAAGAAGGCAAGAGGAAATGAGAGCATCCAGCAAAGACAGGGATGTACTGTATGATAGAAGGCCCATGATAATCAATGTGACTGTCAACAAAGCTAGGAGAATGTCAGTGAACTGAGAGAGATGGTGACAGATGAGACACCCTAACCTCATGTAGAAAAAAATAGGAGAAGGATGATGATGATTTATTGAAAGAAGTCTTTAAAAATCAACATCAGAGCAAGCACAGGTGAAGCAGGGGCATGCCCTCTATATATCTGTGCATGGGGAAGCCCTTTGCACCTCCTTACTTAATATAACCTGCTCTAAGATTGCATAATGTCGGAGAAAGAGAAGCTAATTTGTAAACAGTCTGCTAAAAAAGCTGGATTCACACAGCTGATAAGTTCCTGGTAAAGAAGCAGGCTTTGCTGTATTCTGGACTGTGGTGTAGTTCCTGTGTTGTCCATTCCCTTACTTGGATAGAAGGAAGTTTCTTTGCTCACCAGTGGGAGTGGGGAGCCTTGAGCAGCCTATCTGTCCCTGAAGGAGTGACCTCAGCACAAGAGCTTGTAGTAATTGGTCGTTTTGGTCCATTTCCAGCTCTTTTGAAGTTCCCTGTTTAAAATCCGCCCCTGAGCATTTTTTCTGGCTATACTACTCAGAAACAGCTCCTCGTGGTCCTGCAGAGTGGTGCTAACAGCAGAGAACTGAGAAAAGTGACTACTTTCCTGATCTAAGTATTTTTTGCTGTTTTTACCTGAGAGACCTTCCTTTTCTTACTTTGAACAAGTTTAAACTGCTTTATTACCTGTTTTTTGCATTGTACATTATCTGCACTTAAAGTTACATTTGGTCGAAAGTTTGTTGTTAAATTTAACTGTTGAGACTACCCACTAAAGTGAGCTAGCCTGTGTAAGTGATTTATTACTGTTTTTCCTGCATTTCTGTGTACTTTTTAACCTAAAAAACAAAAAAAATCCTTGTTTTCCCGTCTTTCTTGACTAGTTTAGACCAGTATACAGGCTTTGCTGTATTCTGGACTGTGGTGTAGTTCCTGTGTTGTCCATTGCCTTACTTGGATAGAAGGAAGTTTCTTTGCTCACCAGTGGGAGTGGGGAGCCTTGAGCAGCCTATCTGTCCCTGAAGGAGTGACCTCAGCACAAGAGCCTGTAGTAATTGGTCATTTTGGACCATTTCCAGCTCTTTTGAAGTTCCTTGTTTAAAATCCGCATTTGCGCGGCTTTGCGCGATTGTGCGCATAGCACAGCGCCGGTTTAACAGGCTTAAACTATTCCTGGCTCTGCCAAGTCTGCACTTCAATTTTTCCCTTAAGAAAGCTCTACTTTCAACAAAATCAGTCTATTTGCTTTATCATAAGCCTAGCACTTGCTGCTAAAACCTTTCTTTTAAGTGAAGCACCCTTAAACTAACGTAAGCACTACATCCACCTACAACCCGTGCTAATACCCATTTCCCTTCACAGTCCTCTCTCTGATCCAGTTACACATCACCCCCTTATACTATTCTGGCATGTCAAGTGGTATATTACTGACGTCCTCCTCCAGTTCAGCTGGTTAATCTGGGAATCTTGACACAATGTTACAATTGTCTCATGTACACAGACAACCCTCTCCTCCTCCCAACAAACACAAACACATGTGAGAGATGCAACTATACAGCCAAACTGGAGGCTGAACTCTCTCAACACAGGACTAGCAAGACCAGACAGGAGGAGAAGGTAACCACACACACAACAAACCCAGTCTCACATAAACCAACCACAACTGCAAACCAAAAACATAGTAACACAAAGACATACTCGAAGGCTCTAATAAAAAACTCACCGAAACAACAGAGGCTCCCAAAGCAGACATCCAAGAAAACACCACCTCAAAACTCGGCACAAGCAACACATAGTACACAAAGTCAGTGTGCCAAACAATCACAGCCCTTAAGGCGAAACACCATGCCTAATACACTAGTAATAGGTGACTAGTGATAGGTGACTCTATAGTCAGACACACTGATGTCCCGCTTACCAGGCTGAACAAAGAGAGGGTAACTGTGAGCTGCTTGTCGGGAGCTAGGATCCGCCACGTAACACAAGCACTCAGGTGACTCCAAAGCAAGTACAAATATGACTCCGTCATTGTCCATGCCAGCATGAATGATCTGAGATGTACCTCCTTGGACTACATGAAAAGAGACATAGAGGAGCTCTCTGATTATGTAGCCCAGGCCGGTATGATCCTGAGCAGCATCTTGCCCTCACAAAGAATGATGCCACAATACAAAGACAAGATGATCAGCTTTAATAATTGGCTCAATTACTGATGTCATTCTAAGGGGATCCAATGTCTGTCTGCTTGGGATGACATGCTGGACAAGCCACGCTGCTTCGCAAGGGATGGCTTGCAACTGTCACCACTGGGCTTCCGGATATTGGCTAAGGCTCTTGCCACCCCCGTAGTGCCTTTTTTAGGCAAGGCTCAAAAGACAAACCCACCACCTTAGAAAACAATAAAGGAAAAAAAACTAAGGGTAATGCTGCTCAATGCCAGAAGTCTAAATCTCAAGATGCAGGCTCTCGAAGCACTCCTCAGTATGGAGAGCATCGATGTCTGTGCAGTAACTGAAACCTGGTTCAAGGCTCCTGAGAGCAACCCAGCTCTACCAGGTTATACCTCGTATCATGCATTTCGGCCCCAAAACCTGGGCCGAATCACAAAAGGAGGGGGAGTGTCCATATTCATTAAAGACACCCACACCTCCAGGTTAGTGGCAATGCACGAAGCATCGGAGACCATCCATGTGCAACTAACCATAGGCAAAACTGCTATACAACTTGTAACATGCTACAAACCACCCTCGCAATCTCAGGAACTCCATTCAGCCTTCCTGAAGACACTGGAGGATATGAATATCTCACCAAATACCATCATATTGGGAGACTTCAACTACCCAAACATAGATTGGGTGCATTACTCAAGCCCCAACACCCTGCCCAAAGGTTCTTGGACTTCATCAACTCAAATGCAATGGAACAACTGGTCACCTCCCCCACAAGGGGAAATAATATACTTGACCTGATCATCACAAACATGGGGACAAAATGCTCAACACCGGAAGTATACCCCTCACTAGTGAGATCAGACCATAAACTAATAACCCTAGATATTCACAACCCACCTCCACCCCCAGCACAAAAGACTACAGTGATAAACTTCTCAATAGCTGACTTTACACTCCTTAGGACTGAAATGGTATCCTTCAAGCCCCCTGGGCCAGTGGAAACCACATCCCACACTGCTGAATCCTTCACAAATGCTTTCTACGGGCATCTCCAAGAATGCATGGATCATGCAATCCCAAATAAAACCAAGACCCTTTCCACCAAAGGCAGGCATCCTATCTGGTGGACCCCAGCCATAAACAAACTTTATAACAAGAGAAGGAAGCTACTGCAAGACAGAGCAAAATCCCATAAAGGGAAGGCATCCCTGATCAGCACTAGCAAAAAACTAAGTTTGCTAATAAAATCATCAAAGGCCAACTTCGAGAGAAAAATTGCTAAGGACACTAAAGATAATCACAAGGCCTTCTTCAGTTATGTTAGAAACCTGGGTAGAAACCCTCAGATATGCGCAGAGTTAGTTCATAACGGCAAAAAATACACTGAACCCACAGATATTGCCAACATACTGGCAGACAGGTTCAGTGCAAATTTCTCCCCTCCCTCTCCCCCAAAAGACGAAATAAATATCTCAGCTGATTGCAACCTCCCTGAAATCTCAGATGTCCAGGCGAGAGATGCCCTCAGCAAAGCTAAGAATACAGCATCCATGGGACCTGACGGTGTCCCGGGTTGCGTGCTACATGAACTCCTCGAGGAGCTAAACCCACACATAAGAACGCTGTTTAATCTTAGCCTTGCTACAGGATATGTCCCTGAACACTGACGTACAGCTACAGTGGTCCCACTCCACAAAGGTGGCACCTCTACAGACCCTGGAAACTACCGCCCCATAAGCTTGACCAGCCTGGTCTGCAAAGCTATGGAAAGGATCATTATGGAACTCATAAACTAAGACATCAGGGACCTACAGACAATTGACCCTACCCAGTTCGGCTTTGTAAAAGGCAGATCCTGTCTTTTAAACCTGGTGGACTTTTCTGAAACAGTCACTAGAGCCATCGATGAAGGCAAAGCAGTTCATACAGCCTACCTGGATCTGGCAAAAGCCTTCGACACAATACCCCACTCACTAGATAACCAAAACAAAAATAGCTTACGCTACTGCTATGTATTCTTGGGAACCGGACCACAATTAATCAAGAATATACCAAAAAGTACGAAATGATGGCAATCGTTGAATAAAATCTACTATTTTATTTCAAGAACATACAGTCAGTTAAGCGCTTTCACCTGCTTAGACTTCAGGCTTCCTCAGAACTGTTCTGAGGAAGCCTGAAGTCTAAGCAGGTGAAAGCGCTTAACTGACTGTGTGTTCTCGAAATAAAATAGTGGATTTTATTCAACGATTGCCATCATTTCGTACTTTTTGGTATATTCTCGATTAATTGTATGCTGGTTCCCAAGAATACATAACAATACCCCACTCAGGCATCATAGACAAGCTCAACAGCTTAAATGTAAACCCGTTTGTCACAAGATGGGTTGCAAACTGGCTAAAGGACAGAACCCACAAAGTCAGAATAGCTGGAGCTATGTCAGACTCTAAGCCAGTCACAAGTGAAGTTCCATAGGGCTCTGTCTTGGGACCCCTCTTGTTCAGCATTTATTTCTCAGATGTGCAGGCAAACATAGGGGGGGTTGTGGCTGACAAAGTTCGCAGATGACTGCAAACTAGGCGCCATAGTCGACACACTAGCTGACACATGCATCCTCCAAAAGGGCCTCACAGAAACAGACGACTGGTGCCAGAGTCATGGCCTTAAACTAAATGCCAAAAAATGTATAGTCATCCCCTTTGGAAAAAACAAAGTACCCACAAATTACCACATAGGTGGTAATCCATCAAGTACAGAAAAAGTAATCAGAGACCTGGGGACCCAAGTTGACAGTGATCTCTCATTTGACACCCACGTCACCAAAGTGGTTAGAAAGACCTTCTACCTTGCCCACCTTATCATGAAGGAATTCACATCCAGATCAAAGGATGTCATTGTACCCTTATATTCCTCCCTTATCAGGCCTATGATTGAGTACAATGCCCCATTTGGTATGTACCTCACCCGGCACCTGCAGCAGCTGGAGAGACCCCAAAAGTACCTTACCAAGAGGATTAAGGGTCTCCAGCATATGTCATATGCTGCCAGACTGAAAAAGCTCCAGCTCTATTCAGTAGCATACCACCTGCTCAGAGGTGATCTGTGCCTTACGTACAAGGCCATGTCCAATTCAGAATTAATGGACATGCTCCACCTCAAAAAATCCAAATCCATCAGAGCCATGAGAGCTAAAGATCTAAACCTCAGCACAAATATGAATAGGACATGCTGGAGGGACAGATTCATAACCCAGAGGCTTCCTGCACTCTGGAACAGGATATCTGTCCATGTTAGGCAGAGCCCCTCACTGACACTCTTCAAGAGAAATCTGGACGAATGGATGGGTGATCGTAGGTTTACCCCAGGGGTCATCTCTGTGTCATTGCTAGATATAGGCACAGTAAACTAAATTTAATTTAAATTGTACACTTTTGTATCATTACATGGGGTGGCGAAAGCCACATACACTTTGGCTAAGCTTATAAATGCCCTAGGGCAGATAGCCTAGTACTATACTATGAAACTATGTGCACCCAGGCTTATAGAGGAGATTTATTGAATGGTACACCTGTTTCCAGACTACTACTGCCCCTCCCAGAATGGGGATGTATGGCATATATGTATATATCTTTCATCTAAATACCATACCCTGTGATATTTATTCCTCAAGTATAGCTGCTCCATGCATCACATATGCTAAAACTACTACTTTAGAAGCATTTAAATGCACAGCTAGGAATATAAAAGCATGCATTGTACTGGACACAGTTATCTTCTTTGCTGGCTTACTTGTACCATTTAGATTTTATTTATATCCCTGATACCGAGCCAAACTGGGTTATTTAGTACCCTTATGCTGGGAAACTTACTGCTTTAAAAACTAACAGACAACATGGCTTAGAAGGTGCAGACTTAGCTATGTGCATGATCAGTCCCACATGTGGCACACTGAGCTAATATCCTTGACAAAGGTTCAGGAAATAAAACTGTGTCAGGCAAGCATGGGATTACTGAAGAAAAGATTTAAATCTGCTGGGAACATCAGTGAGAAGGAATAATGAGGAGTCGGAGAATTAACAGGAGTTCAGAAACTTGGGGTGCATTAAGGAAAAATGAAACAGGAAATTAGCAAGTGAAGAATAAGAACATGTCAAAGTGAGTAGAGAGTAAGGCAAAATGAGGCAGAAGGGGTCTATCAGTGATATAAAAAAGGATCTCATACAATGGATGAGATTTTTTTACCTTTGTCTGATAAAAGAGAATAACATGATAAGGTATACAAGTTCAGAGGTAGATCATGGACAGCATAGGAGATATGGAAGTGACTAGGGTGGAGGCAGAGCTGGAGATCTTTGGACTTCATAAGGACAAACTCCAGTGCAATACCATTGGGTACTGAAAGAAATCACAAACATGCTGAGTGGCCCACCAAAAATCTATGTGCTTTCTTCTTTGGGAATTAACTGGATTAAAAAGCTAGCAAAGCGGCATGGTGTGGCCTGTTAGCATAAAGGACAGTCCAGGGAGGAAGGAATTGAAACTCTTCACCATTTATTCTTTCCTAGGAAAAACTGGAAGAGAGAGAATTGCTCTTGTCAGTCTAAGCTGATTAAGTTCTATGACTGGATCACCATCAGATCTGATAAGGGGAACCTAGATGATGTAGTCTGGACATCAAGGAGTCCTTTGATACCATGTCTTACAGGAAGATGATGAGAAAACTAAAGCATGTGTGTCTAGGATACTAAGTGGTAAATTGTATATACAATGTGTTAGGTAATAGGAAATGGAAGGTATCAGTGAAAGAATTGAAAGGACTGTAGAATATTGGAAAAAAATGAAAACAGCAGCAAGAAATGTGTTTATCATTTAATTACCCAGAACGGTGCTGAAAAAGTGCCAGTCCCGCTTTTATGTGCCAGTTCTTGGTTTATTTAGTAGTAGCTGCATACAGTGGCAGCAGATGCCAACAATATCTGAATCAAACCTTACCACCCCAAATAACAGTGCTGATAAACTGAAATAGACTGAATTAATATCCGTAGCTTCTGCACTCATTATACTGTCAGTAAATTCTGTACTCAGAGTTATTCTTTCTGTACTCACTCTCAAGTGTCTATATCAAATTTCTGTTTACTGTTCTATGACTTTCTGTGTATCAGTCCAAACTAACTTACTAACCTCTGTGTCTGAAAAATCTCTCAATAATAATAATATTGAAACCATGTAAATTTCCTACAAGTTCTACACTACTCTTTAATCTTGGTTCCCAAGCCTCGTACCATCTAAACGAGATCTATTTGTACTTAATGTACTGCACATTTTGTTAGCACATTTTATTATCAGTATACTTAAGTGAAGATTATTCATTCATACTAAAACAATCTTTTCTATTGAAATTGCATGTAAAATGTGAAATGAGAATATAGACCTGCTTTAATATGGCTACATTTCTAGGCCTATGCAAAGAGAATATTGTATTTGTGTCAAGCTACATTTAAGTAAAACCTGATCTTACAATCAGTCATGGGTAGAACTGACTAGTGAGAAGCCAGTGCCTGGAAAAGTTCATAGTTCATAGTTTAGTACTAAGCTAACTGCCCTTGCGAACCATTTTAAGCCTGGCCAATTATCCCTTGCTAGACTCAAACCCTGCACCTTGTGTTTGTAAGGCAAACACCTTAGCCATTAAGCCACCCTCCAACTGGAGTGCCAGTAGATGCTATGCTGGAACAAATCCTGTTCAGCATATCTGTAGCACACTTCTTTCTGTGGCTAGAATATGAAAAATAAAGTGAACTTATTTGCTGATCACACTAGCATCCATCTAGTGGTTAACAGTGGAGGAAAAGCTTCCACTGTGTGACCTAGTGGGCCTTCCAGGGAAAGTAGATAATAGTTTTCTTTCAATGTGAAAAGCAAATGTAAAGCCATACACTTTGTGAACAGTGGATATCAGGGAGTGTCTTATGTTTTATGACAGAGGAAAAATTAATATGGGTATTATAATCACTTCCAGGCTGATTTATTGTGTTGCTATGTGTTTGTTAAAAGGCAAAACGAAAATATGCATAGTTTATACTTGATTTGGCTAATGTCTCATGATGAACAAAGAAACATCCAAAAAGTAATTAAGTTTGCCCTTGTGAAATGTCAGTTACATTTTTCCATGTTATCACAACATATTTCATTCATCACCACCCTTTAAATTTATTGTCCAGCTAAATAGTTAGATGGGCTTAGTCAGCTTAAGAACATTGCTGAATCCATTATGCAGATTTACTGAAATAAAATTAAAAAAAAAAAAAAATAGTTTACCACCATCAGAAAAAATGTTGCCCAATGCGAATGATGGGTCCATACTTTATATACAGTTAATTCTGGCTAGATGACTACTGGCAATGTAACTTCTCTGTGAGTGGTAGGGTTACAGCACGCCATGTTTTACAACTTTTAATTACATAATTGGTTCCATTAACTAAATTATGCAAAAAACCTGCCTGCCTAATATAAATGAACTGAAAAATGTACAAAACCTGATTAAAACAAAAACATGAATGCAAAGTCTACATATTACACACAACCCCCAAATTTATTTTATATTATTTATAATCATCCATCAACTTCTTTGTCATATAATCACCAAAATACATTACAAGCCAAACCAGTCACAAGCAACATTCAGTATATAACATCCAATCAAGCAGACAGTCAATTGTATTCTGCACAGATGAGAATAAACACAAACCACCCATTATACACAGAAAAAAGCTTGGCTTTGTCTTTTCTTAGTTTTGTTTTGTGCAGATAAGTGCATGCAGTGCTTGCTTGTTGTAGGTGGGGCAGATGTTGATACAAGCAGACCACCTTCCAGAAACAAGCGCAAGTAACCCTTTTGACTGTTAATTTTGCAAGTTTATGCTGTCTGTTGCAAAAGGCTTACCAAGATTTCATGAACAAAACAATGGGTTGTCACTAAAATATTTAATCATTGCTGTAACATGCTTACCCGAATGGTAACTGCTTACCTGAATAGTCCATCATTTAGTTTTAATTAACAAGGTAAAAAACATATTAAGCCCAAGCTAACTTTCTGCACACAGCAGTGTGCTAGATGCTTTAGTTCAGGCATATTACTTGTCTGGAATCAAGCATTTATGGAACAAGAGGCTGTGAGAATCAAACCCAGTGTGAAGGGTATACCTCATTTCATTACCTTACTACTGGACTATAGTGCCAGCTCTTACAACTCCATTCCAGAGTTATCAGTTATAGATTTGTTCCACCCTAAACTAGAAAACGTGTATGACTAATTGACATAATACAGTAAAGAACTCCAAGAACAAAAAATTCTAAGGATATATGCATACTGAAAACTAATGCAGAACAATGGGGATCTTCCTAATGTCCTGTCCAAAAGTGCCCCTATTCAGTTTAAATACCACCTCAGTTGTCCCTGAGATTAGTGTATGCCTAGTGGTACTAACCCAGTCAACATAAATAAATAAATGTTTATAATCAGGTGACATTATAATAAACTAAAACTTCAATGACTTGGTGTCTGTATAGGTTCTACAGCTAGCTGGAAGATACCGTACACTCCCCAAAGTTCAGGCAAGACCATAAAAAAAGGGAAAAACCCACTTGAGTTGCTTAAGCTAATACTATCTATGAAAGGTGAAGTATAAACTGCAGAACATGACTGCAGAGCCTATAGACAGAGGGATGTTACCAATGATTACCTGTAATAGATAAAAATCACCAAAAGAGTAATGGTGTATACCAGAACTAAGAGCAAGAAGCGTGTTCTCTATAATAAGAAAGGTAACAACAAACTCGAAGTGCAGGAGCCCTCCGTCCCAGGAAAACATAACAGTGGAGCATTATACAAACATTAGTAAACTACAAAAAGAACTGACAACATATTATTGGGGTCATTAAATATTTCAGGTGCATGACTGCATGGTGTTGTGGAGCTTTTAACCAGCAATGTTTGGTAGGTTGGGAAAAGTCCAGGAAATAATCCCAATGAGATTAGAACCACATTTTCTTTGATTGTGTTAAAATTAAGCCATTTCGGAATGATATTAATAACTTTCTACAAGCTTTATTTAATGAATCATTTTATTTAATTAAAGCTCTTGTATTATTAAATGTGAATGAAGGTCCTCATTTGAATAGGTCAAACATGTATCTAGTATGGACTATACTTGCAATTTCAAGGAAGTGTATAACAAGAAGATGGAATACAAACACAATACCAACTTTGGAAGACTTCTACAGCCTACTGAAGACCATAGCATTATCGGAAATTAAAATTTAAGAGTGAAGAATTTATCCAAAGCCATTTATCAACAACCCTTGGGTAAAAGTCTTATTGATTGACACTATACAACAATTGATCAGACACTCTGATAGTGGATTGGACATACTTATAAAGTAACTGTATACATTAAGATCTGTTATAATGTCAGGCTAATGTAAATAGTGTACATAGTTATTTAAGATGTTATGTATAAATACTATGGAATTCATTCAAATGTATTTGAAAAATAAAAAAAAAATTTGAAAGAGGAAACATTCCTCACCTGAAAAAATAAACTTGGTCTGGCTGCTCTGGTACCTTTGCAAATCTTCCCTCACCCTCCTGTTTGTCTATCAAGGTAGATATGCAATAATCAAAAAAGTTACTTGTGTTTTAAATATTCTGCGGAGCTGAATGTTTGCATTCTCAGGCTAAACATGAATGAATTGGCTGCCTTGTTAAATTCTCAGATAATAACATTTCCCAACAGCTTGATGCTGTTGCTTGACTTGTGTATCATGGATAAGTCTCTTTTTCCTGAACTGATGTACAAGACACACAAACTCAGAACCATACATTTGAAACAAGAGAAAAAGTTATGAGGCAGAAGGGGTGTGTATTTCAAGTTTCATCTCATTCACAAAGTGAATAAGCAATCCTGAGTGAAGTCTGAACAAAGACCCTCAGTTTGTAAATTTATTCAAGCAGGGAGACCAGCACAGCTTTGATGGTTTTCCTAAGAAAATAGCTTTGCTAAATAAATCCATCAGATATGTTTCTGCAACAATTGTCTCTTCCAGTTTCAGTCACCTCAGTCATGATATCTTCCTTGCTAATGCCATGACAACTGTTGAGGTGGCAATGTTTGCTGCCCCCCTTAAAAGTAAACTTGCTAGCTGAAGTTTCTGGCCACAGAATCTTTGCCTAAGTATAGAACGCCCTCTCTGTCCAAGATAATTCTGCTTTAAATACATGGACAAGTAGCCAGAGGTTTTAATATAAAAATCTAATTCCATAAACTTGAGATTTCTACAGAAACTTACTGTGTTGTTAGAAAATGTTTGCCAACCGTTGCATCAGCAGTTTATATTAATGTATGTCAGTAGTTTATATTAATGTATGTCAGCTTGCACTGGGTTTTCTAAGTACATTTGTTATTATTAAATTATCTTCAAAATTTGTTCACCCCAGGATCACCTTTGCTGCAAAGGTTGTACAGATTTGCTGGACCCTGCAGTTAAAGCCTTCATGTAAAGCCAAGGATCTTAGAACTAGGCCACATACACATGACAAGCAACAAGTAGGTAAACATGAAATTGCTGATTATTAATGACAGTAAAACTGCAAATGCAGTGCTAATGATAAATGATAAAAAAAAAAAAAAAAAAAAAAAAAAGAGTTAAATTATGGCCTAATTGTGCTTGTATGTCATGCTGTGTTGGTCGCATCCTCTACATCAAGTACTTAAAGTATGTCATTTTGGGTCTATAATAAATCAGCAAAAACTCACTTAAACGAACAGCATTTCATGGGAAATGTGTATGCCCCCCACACCCCTCTCTAATTATATATACCAACTCAGAGATCACACTATAATGAGGAAAGGGCAAATTTTCCAATCTTCACTGTACCGCGACCTCAGTATGAACAGTTTGACGAGCAGCATGTTCGATGTGCTCTAAATGCACTGAAAATGCCTTTTTCTGAATTGAATTTTCAATGATCTATTAGGGGCTTGTCATTTTCTTGCTGTTCTCAAGCTGTACTGGAATTCAAGTATAAATTCATGGTAAATGATTTTTTTTCCCAAAACAAAATGACTGTCGACACAAAGTGGATAAATTATGGGTGTTCTCAGTGCCCACTTGAGTACAAATTATATATGCAAACAGTACATTTGTGAAGCCCAAATCTGCAGCTTTCATGTGGAGTTTTTACCATCCTGAGGTGTTAACAACTTTATAGGTAGTATATTTAGAAATGTATGCTTTGGGGGAATGGGATTGTAAAGGACTTATAGTGCACTGCAATGGTAGCAGAAGGGTAAACTCTGAACATTCAAGTAAGGCATTGTAAAATAATTAAGAAAGTATAGAAACAGCATTCCTCTATCTGTTCCACATACTTCTTTTATAGAGCATGCCCTGAGATACTCTAATTCAATATTAATGAGAGCCAAGTACTAGCTAAGTAAGCAATGTTTAAGGGCGACTGCTGCTGGACTGACTTTCAGTCCACTTTATAGTTGGTTGATGCATTATTAATTGACAACATATTCACAGCTTCATCAGTGTGAAATGTTATGTTTCAAAAACATATGGTTATCTAAATTTGATTTGAATAGCCTTTATGATTTTTTACGAATATTGGTGCAAAAAAGAGTTGGTTACTTTTTTATTTTAATTTAAAGGTGCTAGCCAAGTAGTATTTGTTCTGATGGTGCCTCTGCTTCATCATATACTTGTCTAATGCCTGTTCTGCAGGTTCAGATTATGGTCCTAGCTTGCCTACATAGGCAATGAAGCATAACATGTTGTGTTACGACTACAGAATTACAGGTTCCATATTGTACACTGAACAGAGCAGGTAAAAGTCACTTTCTGTACTCACATAAACTAATCGCACATTCTTTTTGTGGAAAATAACATTTTTTTGGTGAAGTAGGATGACATTATTTAGTGTTATGGGTATGCCCACAGCAAGATTACATCCAAATCCAGTTCAGCCATAGAAGTGGAATCCAGGTAAGAATCCCTCGATCTGATTGTTAAAATGTTAAAAGGATGTTTTGAGACTAAATCCTTGGTAACTGCAGAAAGATTTCACTTTATTAACCAAAGGCCAGTGAGAGGGAGGTACAATATGTTGCTGAAATGAAACAGTTTGATGTGAGATGTGAATTTGCTTCCAGTACGGATGACATACACAGAAAGATTTGAGAGTGGCATTCACAATGAAAATTGTTAGAGAACATATTTTTGATTCAAGCTTAATATTTTTAAAGGCATTTAAGATTGCTTTCATTCTGGGGAGATGGCAGATAAAGATACATTCTAGTTCAAGTAGTGGGATGCACACATAGTGCTGTACACTAGCACAAAATGCAAACAAAACCTGCAAGAGGTCAAAAATTCTGTTGCCATTGCAGCAACAGAAATCACGCTCCACAAGTATGTTATTATTATCAACATGTGTACAAAAGCAGGACATTTAAAATGAATCTGTCATTGCATAAATGTAAACTAAGAAAATAAAACTCTATTATTATACTCAATAAAACAAACATCCTGGTCACAATGCTTGAAAATATTTACTTGGAGGTTTTTATACAGATCTTTCCGAATAGCTAAATTTAATAAAAACACAAACATTATCTGCTGGAGATGTTTGAAAAACTTGTAATACAGACTGGTTGCATATATATATATATATATATATATATATATATATATATATATATATATACACACACACATATATATATATATATATATATATATATATATATATATATATATATATATATAGACACACACACACACACACACACACACACACACACACACACACACACACACACACACACACACACACACACACACATGCATACTTACTTTGGCTGTCCTCTTATTAAACCATTCTGGGAAAATGGTGAAGATTTCTTAAGAGCATTCTGGTTTGATACAATTTCTCTGTCTAAATCTCTTATCTTACTCAATGCAACTGAAACATATAAAATGTGATATGAATCTAATCATTTGCTTTGGAAATTTTGTCGGTGGCAAGAAAAAATCTAATGAATTGGAGGAAGGCATCATCACTTGACTTTGAAGATTTCTTTTCATCATTCAAGGAAGTTATTTATAAAGAACTTAGTATGCAAGAACTCAGAATCCTTCCGAGGACTATTTACAAAAATCCTTGAACTAAAGAGAAGTCTCTCACTGATTTATATCAAAATATAAATGCCTCCACCTTAGGTTTGTTACAACTTCTATTTTATTTTTTTCTGTTTCACTGCTTTATTTAGTATGAATGTTCTAACTGTATGGGAAATCATTGCATATTATTTCATGTTGATGATTAACCAGGTAATATTGTATATGGTGTATATGTTAAAATGTCCTTATTTTATTTTCACTATATTTAAACTTTAAAAATGTTTAATATTGTATGTTTCTATAGATTTCTGAATAAAAATTTATTTCAGAAAAAAATGAATCTGTTATAGTAAGGTACAAGTCAAAACTAATAGTTATCTTTACAAAATGTATAAATATATTTATAAAGATGAGCATGTACAAGAAAGTGACAACAAGTTAACAGTGGTTCTAATAATTTCACAAAGATGAAAATAATCATTTGTGTCTACATTTATCATCAGTGATAAAAAGGAGATGTGGAATATGATACAGGTGCAACACTATCTTTTATACCTGAAAATATATCTCATGCAATTTTCCTTAAAAATGTTACAAAGATTAAAATACTTAAAACAAGTGAGCATTTATGAAAGCTGGGAGAAGTAAATAATGATGCAATGGACTACAAAAGTGAATGTTTCTATATAGTTGTGGTAACAATAAGGAGACAGATGTGTACTGCAGGTTCTGTTGAAGTTAGTGTTAAGTTGGAATGCACTAGCATTGTTGCCTCACAGCAAGAGGTTCCCTGTTCGATTCACGGCTGGAGTGCCTTCTGTGTGAAGTCTGCATGTCCTCCCCGCGGTCGAGTGGCCTCCGAAAGACATGCGTGAATGGGCGTGCCTTCGCTGAAGGTTGGGCATCGGGCTGCCAACTTGGCACCATAAAAATCGACTGCCAATCATTAGCGGACCGGAGTTTCACTGTAGCGACCCCTAACTGGGAAAAGCCGAAAAGGCAAACAACATATCAGCCAAAGTGCTAGAGTGGAAGAAGTGTTTAATTTGCATAAGGAACCATTTTGTGTTGACATGGGACACTGCATGGTGATAAAGCTGACATTCTATGGAATCAAGCCCTGGGATTCATAACAAAAATGTTCACTGCTTACACTGATTGCTCGGTGCATGTTGGCCAATTAGCATAGCAGCTAGAAAGTATGATTCAGAGACAGGTGTGACTGCAATGACAATGACGTCATTATCTGCTCATTAGCATGACTCTGAAATGAAGACTAGTGCTCTCAGACCTGACTGCCCTAGTGTTCTCCCTAGCAGCCCATGGACTGTATTAGCAAAGGCACCTCCCTACACATGCATACACACATACACACACACACTTCACACACACACACACACACACACACACACACACACACACACACACACACACACACACACACACACACACACACACACACATTCATTCATTAACAAATAAGCTCCCAAACAGTTGATCAAACACACACACAAATACACATTCAGTCTCACACACACACACACACGCACACACACTCATTCATTAACAAATAAGCTCCCAAACAGTTGATCAAACACACACACACACACAAATACACATTCAGTCTCACACACACACACACTTTCAGGCATCTTTACTCATGCTCTTATACAGATGCGTATACACACATTCATACACTTGCATACACCATAAGCTGAGCAAATCAGGAGCAATAGGCATTTTCAGGGGTACAACCCATGTCTAATTAGCATTAGCCACTCCCTTAGACTGCTGCATTAGCTTTAGGCTCTACTTGAGGGACCACATCCTGTACTGAGGCTCCCAAAAGGGGAACACCTTGGTGGTGCAGTGGTCTTCGAATCAGAAATGCTTAGCACTAGGAATAAAACTTCCGAGCTAAGGCTTCCACATCACACAAAATCCTTCTAAGTCTCAGCCAATGTATCATACCAGTGGTGGATCCAGCTCTCACATAGATGGGAACCCAAAAGTGGTAGGACAATTTATGAGTAGCAAGCCATCAATGCAGAGTATGGCTGGTGATGTCATATGCATCATCTGTTGTTACATTGTTACCATTTCCATTCTTCTATAAATGCTGAGCAAAAGCTGCTTTCTTGCAAACTGTAGCAGCCCCTTTAACTTCAGCCCATAGTAAACCTCAAAAATCTGCCTTGCAAAGTGGTTGAAATTAGACATATGTATGTGCCTGAATTGAAAAAAACAGGCTAAAGTATGCGACTGCAACACAGCACTGTGCTGAATAAAGGGATCCCATCATAATACGTTAAACTGCACTAAGTCGTTATATGAAAATAAAGCTGCATGCTGTGCTTTATACCTTGCTTATGAAAAACAATATCATGGTTTGTCTGCATAACCCTTCCTGAAGGCAACGAAATTAATTCCTTCCGGCAGTCAACAGTACATGAGTAACAACAGATTCTCTCTCTCTCCTGCTCTTCCTCCTCAACTATCTCCTAACAGATAAGGTACCCCATTCAGTATTGACTGAGCATATTTACTGATTTTATTTATATAAATGTAACATGCACTCTTCTTCTACTGCTCACATACGTCAAAGCCAATTATCTTATCATCTGTTCCTTCTAGCACATTAATTTATACCTTATAGCCAGTCACTTGCGTGCACTTTTGCCCTCATTTTCCTACTGAAAAAAATCAGATTTGTTTTTAGCTATTGCAAACTCCTTATTGTCTGGTGACCAAATAATTATAATTTAATATCGACCTGCAAAGACTAGTGCAAAATGGAATTAAGCCAGAAAATTAAAATGCATACACACACCTTCATACTGCTACATCTCATATCTAGAGAATAAAACTATAGTTAGGGTGGGGTGAAGGGGGTAGTCACCTTGGGTGAACAGTGTTAGGGGATAAGTCTTTACATAACAGCATTGAAAAATGCAGCAATCATTTTACTAAAAGTTGGAGGGGGACACCAGATAGGTGGATGGCACCAGGTGTAAAAATACTTAGCTACACTTCTGTGTTGCCCTGGCAAATGTATTAATAATTTTAAATGCTGTCTTCTATCACTATAAGAATTTTCAACTGTACAAGCCTATTTCTGAGCAAGTTATGCACAAGTCTGTGTTGTGGGCACAAGGTTAGACACTTGGAGGTATTCTGGACTCAGTAAGTCAACATTTCTGAGGGATTCTAAGAAGAAAATGTAATCGCCCAAGTAAAGGAATGTATCTGCATATATCCTTGTGGATAATAACTTAATGAAAGTATAATTTTCTTTTTTTTTTTATGTTTGCTGCTACTACAGGATGAGTTTTAATGCTTGATAGTCTAAATGTTATTTGGGGGGTTTATATGCTTCCACTATGACTCCAGTTTAATACTTAGAGAGGAACTAACTTGCCAAACACAAATGGTCATGTATTTAACCTAAAGAAAAACTTAAATGTCAGCATTTTTTGAAAGGGGGCATCTCCCTTCAATGCATGCATGGAGGACAGCACCCCCCAGACACAATGAACTTATATATACTAATTCAACAGATGCACCAACAGAGAGAGAGAGAAGATTTGTGAAAACAAGTAAATTGTTGCCAGTGTGCACTGAGGAACTACAATGCCAGTAATTTCCGATGGAAAAAAAAATGACTAACAGGTTCAATATCATGTCCAGTTTGCACTCAACAAGGTGTAGAAATGTGATTTTGCACACGTTTTACAACAGTGATTTCTCCTAGTAACGAAGACACTTTAGTATAATCTTACCCTATTGTCCGTCCTGCAACCTTTTACAAAATAAATTTGGGCTGTCGATTCAGTGTGTGTGTGTGTGTGTGTGTGTGTGTGTGTGTGTGTGTGTGTGAATTCATACCCAAAGCCACTCTTTTTCCATTTTCCACCAGAATCCTGTACAATTCTAAAATTGATACTTATTAAAAAACAAAGGAATTTATAGAAACTGGGATCTTAGACTTGGTTACTCTTTCAACAAAACTAGAATTTCTCCTGCTAGTTTTCTTAACTTGGTGTTCCATTTTTAAAATCTGCTTTTAATCTGTTACAGACACAAAAAATATGCTTTTGATCGATTTGTATAAACTACAGAAATTACAAACAGAATAACAGTGCTGACTGGAAACCAGAATAACTCAGAATTTCATCTAATGAAACTGAGTCTTAATTATTTAGTAAATGTAAATCAGTGGCTTTGCCCACAATGAAGAGTTTGGTGCAAACCAAATACAGAATCCAGTTCTGCCACCATGCCTTTCAGGCAATAGGGTAACATTATATTAACATGATGCATGACCTCATCTGTCACAATTCTGAGTCTGAAGTTCATGCAAACTGGATGGACACATTATAGTCTGATCATGTTTATATAAGGTCATCCTGTTTACTGCGGTCTTGAAACTGAAGAGACGTAAATGAAATCAGAGACCCACAACATATTGTTACACGATTCATCATTTTTATATATAAATGTGCATTTCCTTCAGAGACGTCTTCATGTTAAAAAGAAAAAAAATATTATATCATCAGATAGAGATGAAAGTAATAGCATTAACATAATATTAATTTAATGTGCAACTTTTATTTTATTTTGGGTCTAGTTATTTGGTATAGACCTAGCATTATTTGGAGTGGCAACAAATTATTTATTTTCCCCAGCTGAAACAAAATCCTGGGAGATTGTCATGTTTTGCTGTTACAAATGGGAGGCTCGGACTACTTTTCAGAATTTCTTCAACTGAGATTCAAATTACAAAATCTTGAACTGCTTATCTGCTGATTTCTCTAATGTCAACATTTCATGCCTCCAGATGGGCTGCTTTCGTAATGTAAAAGGTCAACCATGACAAAAGAGCTTTCCTGCAAGTGAAGTTTACAGATGAAACAGTAACATGGAAAACCCTGACCCAAAGCTATGCTATGAGCTGTTGGCTGATTACTTAATATAAACACTGCTGGGGGGCTATAACACACCTAGCACCCCCTCTAAATGTGCCTGTGCATATCTATGTTTTGCACAGTGAATGGTCAGTTTTGAAAGTTCTGCCTGTACAGAAATGAAAATGCCATTCATCTCTGTGATGATTAACTGTAAATCAGGTTGCAAGCATAGAGACAAATCCTCTTTCTCAAGTGGAAGAGATGATGGCCCGTGAAGAATGGTGCAACTAGATCTAACAGAAGACTGCCATTATTGTTGAAGTATGTGCCATCTAGTTTTGAATGCAGACGTATTGGATGACTTGCTGATTATGAGAAAGACAAATTGATCATCTCAGTAGCATGTACAGTGCTGCAAATTTTACAAAACCATGGATTGAGGTTTAAAAAAATTCAAAGGCAAATTTGATAAATTGCAAATTACATATGGGATATGCATTGGCTAGGTGAAAACCACTCATAAGGCATCTCCCCCCACCCCACCCCTACACACATGCCTGAAACTTCTTCATATATGTGCATTTTGGGGTCGATTAATTGCAACAGGAATTGAAAATGACTTTATCAAATTGCTTTCAGTAAATGTACAGAAATGCTGAAGTGTGATAAGGTACTACTATGTTATGATCAAAAGCTACATGAATCACCTACTTGTAATGTTTTAACCTGCATCATAGATGGACCAGTACTGAATAAGCTACCTCATTTATTCAATGACATATTGGTAGTATATATAGTTTTCCAGAGTAGATGACTTCTCAAAAGGTATTATTATGTGTTTCTTGGTGTTGACTTTTAAGCCATGTCTTTGGCACCAGTCATTTGTTTGTGTTAGACCTTCCAGTAAGACGTTGTAATCTTGGCTGGATTCTAAGACATTTCCTGGTTTGCAATCATCTGCAATCTTGGTCAGCGAGAGGCCTTTTACATTGGCCTTGACTTCTAATAAGTAGAGCAGCAGGTCCAGCACTGATCCCTGGGGTACTTAACTGGTAATTGACCTCTTTGTGGTGGTGGTCTCACAAATCCAAAGTTCATGGGTCCTATCTGTGAGCCAGCTGGCTATCCAGCATGTTATATAGGGGTTTATGCCAAATTCTGTGAGTTTGTTTGCAATGTCTGAGTGGGGTATTGTATCAAATGCCTTAGCCAGGTCAAGATGGGCAGTATGCACTGTTTTTCCTTCATCCATTGCCTTGGTGACCTTCTCAAAGAGTTTCACTAGGTTTAGTAGGCATGACCTACCTTTAACAAAGCCAAACTAGGTTGGGTCCAGTGTCCATAGGTTTCCTATGTCATTGTTAATAATTTCCATGACAATTCATTCCATGTCTTTGTATATGAGACTAGTCAGACTAATAGGTCTGCAGTTCCCAGGATCCATTGATACATTGATGGCCTGTCCCTATGTAGAGGGATGATTGTGTAGTCTTCCATTCCCAATGCATAAAGCCTGTTCTGAGACTGTAGATGAATAGTGACTCCAGTGGTCTTCATAGAGCATACATCAGGCCATTCAGGAGGCATCCTGGGCTATTATTGGGAACCACTGAGGCTATGTTTTTGGCCTTAGAAAGTGCAGCCAGGACCTATTCCCTGTTTATAGTTGGAGGGCCTACATTTGAAAGTATTTCCTGAGGAGTGTCTGGGGATGAGTTAGGGGTGAAGTTGGAGCTGACTTTGTCAGCCAGTGTATTTGCTATTTCACCTGGCTCCATGAATGGGACTCCACTCACAACCAGTTCTGCACACTAGTGTATGCTGCCTTCAAGGTTTCAGTCACAATTAAAAAAGGTTGCCTTTGGCCTGGGAAGCTATCTTTACCTTGAAATTGGCTTTCTTGGACTAAATTATCCATCTTAGCTGTCTATTTTTGGGTGTTACACTTCGTAATTTTAGTTAAGACTTTTTCCTTTTGTTGTATGATCTCTTTAATTTGGGATTCCTTCAGGGTGTTTTTTTTTTTTTTTGCTTCCATCTGGTAGCTATAACAGCCTCAATGTACCTACTGTCATGTACAGAGCTTCAGTGAACAATTCCGCATTGAAGTCATTACCATAAGCATAAACCAAACAGTCACATTACAGGTCAAGATTCATCTGCTATGAAGGACAGATTATAATTTGAGAAAACAGGTGAAAAGAAATGAGACTCATTGCTCAGAAGTGCTCTGGTTAGTAGGAATACCCCAATTTCCAGTTTTATGCTGCACAAGGTTCTTGTCATGTTCCCTGTAAGTGAGAGCAGGTTTGAGAATTATATGTACGTATGTGAAATGATTGATACTGTACAGTGCAGAACTGTTAGGGGTGAACACCAAGAGAATCAAGATGATGAGATGCTCATCTTTAACCCCCACCCCAATAGATTAGTCTCGTGTTAGTGAATTACTGGAAGTTCATTTCCTCTTCAATTCAAATGGCATGCTCCTGTAAACGCCTAGTCCACATTAGTGTTAATGCAAATTAAGTGATAAACATATGTGATGTTCTGTTGAAAACCAGTAGTCTAGTAAGGTAATTCACAGAGTATTAACCCTCCATCTAGTAATGCTAGCTACCTCTAGCCATTTTATTCATGTTTTTATTTCCAGGATATTTAAATGGATTGTTGACTATTTTCAGAGGAGACCCAGGGAGAAAAGCCCTGGGTAATAAATAGTTAACAGAAAAACAGTAGTTTAAACTTTCAGAAAAGAACAATGGCAAAAACTATGTAAAGATTTGATGATGCACAATAGACAGGTACATTTTCTTATAGAAAGAAACTATGCTGATATACTGTTCATACTGAGGTACCAGGCATCAGCATAAACATTGTAACAGTAAAATATACTGGTGTACTATATACAGCTTAGTGATACCACTTGCACTAGAATGCTGATGATGTTATATAATTGGAAATCAACACAGGAATTACAACAGGAACAACCAGAAGTGGTAGTTGAGATGGATGGTGTGGTAAATGTTGTGCTCCAGAATTGTGGATTGATGAAGGAAGGGATAGTATGTAAAATGAATGGTTATAATATATACACTTATAGTGCCCTGGAGGTTAATGAAGTCTTTTTCCGGTTGTTTACAAAGGGCCTAAAATTTGTACCAAATAAAAAAGCTGATGTAAGTAAAGTTCTTATTGATTTAAAATTGTTTATTCGAAAGAAGAATTTTGAACTTATGTTTCAGGGGCAGAATGGAAATAGTATAGGAACAGGTGTTAATAATCTAAGAAAAAGAAGTATTTATAACCCTCCTATAAACCAACAGTTAAAAAATTTTGAGAACTTAGTGGAGAAGAGAATTAGAAATGAACTATCTAACAGAAGGGTAAACCCTAACCTTACAAAGGAAGAAAACAAGTTATTGCAACAATTAGCAGGAGATAAGAATATTAGGATTTCAAAACCAGATAAGGGTGGGGGCACTGTCATGATGGACCAGATAGTTTATGAATCAAAAATGTTGGAACTATTGCAGAACGAAGATAGATATAGGAGGTCATCATTGAATGAGATTAATATAGGCAACCAAAAAGTGGGGGTTGTGCTCAATGATCTGCTTTTGGAGGGATCTATTGATGTTAATACTTTTAGGTATTTGTCTGTGGATAAACCAAAAGTACCTGTTATATTTGGAGTGCCGAAGGTCCATAAAAATATTATTAATCCACCAATGAGACCGATTGTTGCCTCTGAAGGTTCAGTGACAGCCCCTATTGCTAAATGGCTGGATGTTAAACTTAAAGAAATCTTGAAGGTAGGGCCAGGTATAGTCAAGGGCTCCTGGGACCTTTTAAGGAACTTGAAGGAAGAGCTTTTTGATGAAAATTTAATGTTCATAACTTTAGATATAATTGACTTATTTTCGTCCATACCTCATAAGGAAGGTATGGAATTGTTCGAAGAAGCCTTGGTAGAGTATGGAAAATTTTCTCAAAATGATTTCCGCTTGATTCTGACTCTTATGGATTTAGTATTGGCTAATAATTTTATACATTATGAGGGGGAGTTTTTCAGGCAGATCCAGGGAGTTGCTATGGGTGCACGATGTGCACCCACTTATGCTAATATTATCCTGGATATATGGGAACAGAAGTTTGTTCTCAATTCCACGTTTAAAAAGTGTTGGAGATTATATAAGCGCTACCTGGATGATATATGTCTGTTATGGGTTGGTACTGAGATCGAATTTCTAGCTTTTTTTGATTATTTATCTGGTACTACTAGCTTTCTCACCTTCACTTATAATAAGAATCAAGAATGCTTACAATACTTAGATATCTATGTAGGGAAGGAGAATGGAAAGTTTTTCTCGAAGGTCTATAGAAAAGATAACTACTCTAATTCTTACCTGGCCTATTCTAGTGCACATCCACACCACCATAAAAAAGGAATAATAAAAGGGCAGTATGTGAGGGCTAGCAGAATGTGCTCTAGGAATGAAGATTTTTATGAAGAATGTGAGAAGTTACACATTATGTTTCTAGAGAGAGGCTACCCTGATGCCCTAGTATTAGAAGTAGAAAAAGAGGTGGTGTATGGTAGAGAAAATAAATATTACCCAATTTTAGGGATGGATGAACCAATGAAAGTATTGAGTCAGGTAGATGAGTTTGATGGTGCAAGTAACCTGGTTTTGGATTATAATGGTGAAGCAAAATTTATTTCCAACCTAATAAAAGCTGAATGGCAGAAATTTGGTGAGCTGTCGGATCTGAATTGCCTTTTTGAACACCCATTGAAATGTACTTATAGGAAGGGCAAGAACCTTAAAAATTATTTTGAAACTAAGGGGAGGGGCCAAATTAGAAAAAAGGGCAGAATAGGAACATTCAAATGTGGAAGTTGCCCACAATGCTCGTTTATTTATGCTCGTGATGCAGTCCATATACAGAGTAGGGACATATTGGTTAGGAGTACTGAATATGCAAATTGCTACACAAGTGGAATTATTTATTTGAGCATTTGTAAAAAAATGCCAAGCTTTTTATGTGGGGAAATCCGAACGTAAACTGAAAAATCGGATATATGAGCATAATTATGATATTAGAACTGGTTGTTCCAATAATGCTCTGTTTAGACATAAAATAAAATGTTTGGATGCAGAATTTAATTTTTTTGTTTTAGAAGTGGTTAAGAAAGACATTCGAGGGGGGCCTTGGGAGGACACTATCGAATATAAAGAATTGTTATGGCAACTCCAGTTGGAATCGTACAATCAACCAGGCCTTAATAATATTGTGTCTTTGTTGCCAATACTAAAATTGAGGGCAGCTAAGCTTTGAGTGGTATGTCAATTTTTAAAACAAATGGCCAGTTCATTTAAAGTGTTCCGTGGTTTTACCTTTTTCTTTTTGAATTTAGGGTATCCAGCCCTAATACTGTTTGGTAATATTAATTTATTAAATAAGATCTATATTATTTTGATAAAGTAATATATGAAGTGGTAGCTTGATATGAAGTATTTAATAACGTAGGAAGTTATAATTCTAATTTAATAGGGTAAAGGCAGTGATTTGTGCAACATCCTTATTTTACCATTAGAGGGAGTATGTCGACTAACAAATTAGACAAGATGTAGGCAGATATGTATTATTATTTTATTTAATTTAGTTATCTATGAATGATTTTTATTGTAATAGGTACTATTTATAATGAACAGAGATTTTTTATGGTTTTATAGTAAGTTTTAATAATAATGTGTTTGTTCAGTTTGAAATTATGAGTTTTTAAAAGTTTTTAATCATGAAGGAATAGTTAGTTGCTATCAAATGATGTATTTCAAGTGTGACTAATTAATTGGTTAATTCAAATTAATTGATTGTATTTAAAAGCAAGGATGGATTGGATGTGTTGTATTGCATCTGAAGAAGTGTCTTAAACGAAAACGCAGGTGTGGAGACATAGCGTTTGTGCTTTGTGACTGTCTTGGATCTATTTTTGTGTTTCAGTCGTTTTGGTGGCAATAAAATCCATTTTCCAGCAAGGACTGTGTTGCCTTTCTCCTCTGGTGCTCTTGTAACTTGTGGAAATCAACACACATGTAAGCGAGAGCTATACTAAAGGGTTTTCTTCCTTTCAACAAATCACAATGTAGAAATTATATATATATATATATATATATATATATATATATATATATATATATATATATATATACACACACACACACACACACACACACACACATATATATATATTTCCATCTGTCCACAAGCCCTTTTTCCCCATTTTTGCACATGGAGTCCTGTTACTTTAGCAAAGACAATCATCTAGAGCCAAGGTTTACATGGCCAAATGGCTAGCCCAACCACAGATATTATACAGTATATCCAATAAATATATATATATATATATATATATTTTCTCCCTGGGCCGCCACTGAAAATATAGATGATTATATATCTATATATATATATATATATATATATATATATATATATATGGGTTCATGCCTATCGATCGACAACTCACTATATCGACATCCACTTCACCGACATCTGAAATACTCGACACCGCAAATCACTGACATTTAACAGGTAAGAGATTTAAATTCGCTGATCATGCCTACCATGTTTTAATAAGTATGGCAGTGTTATGCATGTCTGGTAGGCATGATTAGCTAAATTTAAATCTCTTACCTGTTAAATGTCCGTGATTTGCAGTGTCGAGTATTTCAGATGTCGGTGAAGTGGATGTCGATATAGAGAGTTGTCGATCGATAGACATGAACCCATATATATATATATAAAATACACATACACACACACAAAAAAAAATAGAGAGCTAATGAAGTAAGTCTAAACTTCAGTCAATTGACAAGTGAAACATTGACTGAAAAAGGTAAGAAAAAAAATTAAACACTAGTGGACATGCTCCGAGGCAGAACCTAGAACCATGCACATCAAACTTCTCTTTTTTTGCTGGTAGGCAGCTCTCCAGCACCCCCACTAGCCCTGCTACTTAAATATTCTATCTCTGACATGTCATAAAACCGTGGAAAGGGCATACTGTTCCAATGGTATTTATATCTTTCTCTCTCTCTCTCTCTCTCTATATATATATATATATATATATATATATATATATATATATAGAGAGAGAGAGAGAGAGAGACACACACACACGTGCACAGTTGCATTTAATGTTTCATTATATAGAGAGAGAGAGAAAGAGAGAGAGAGACACACACACACACGTGCACAGTTGCATTTAATGTTTCATTCCTGAGAAAGTGAGTGAGTGTGTTGGATCTGCATTGGGCTGGTACCCATTTAAAGATTATTTCTTTTGTCTAGCAATCAGTCTATGTCACAAAAGGTTCTGGCTTTTACAAAATGCTGAAATCAGAGAATAAATGAATGCAAATATCTTTGAATTATATAGTTAATATTTAGTCTCCATGCTGACAAGTTGAAACCCTGTCATAACCTGCCTCACAGCAGGGTTGTGACAGTGAGGAAAACTGTCCATTCAGGCAGCAGTTGCAGGACCTACTAGATAAAACAGGATAACATGAGTTGCTATTGATAATGGATGACCTGAATACACATTTCAGGACAGACAGAACAGGATACGAGTACCGCCTAGGTCCACATGTGTGGAACAGCAGCAACAAAGGAGAGGACTTTCTATACTTCTGTCTGGCAAATGGATTGAAGGGTTGGTTAAGTAAGAGAGACAGTCACTAAATCAAATACAAGAGTGTCCAACATGCAACTCAGGTAGACTTCCTCCTTGTAAGGAAAGGTAACTGGGGTAGAATCAGTGACTATAAAGTCATCTACGGTGAAACAGTCAGCTCACAACATAAACCAATGGTTGCCACAATCAGCTGTGAGAAGTGGTTAGAGATGGCTCAAGGTCAACAGAGATTTTTCTGATGACCTGGAAGTTAACTGAAGAGAAAGCACAAGAGTTCAAGAAAACACTCAGGAAGAAGAGTAAATGGGCGGAGTTGAAAAAAAGATTGACAGCACCTCAAAACTGCATGTATGAGGACTACAGAGCTGAGTCCCTGTCACAAGCTTGAAACTTAAAGGATCGAGCTGGGGCACTGAAATCCCAGAAGCTTGAAAAAGACACAAAAACATAACACCTCCTTTTTTGCAGAGGGGCAAACCCCCTCTACACCCCACACCCCCTGCTAATTAAATATGCAAACTGCAAGATTATACTACAGTGGAGAAGCAGCAAACCCCCAATCTCCATTAGACAGTGATGCCGCACAATAAACATCTATGCTATTCCACCCTCAGGAATTTCAATGTTTTAAGTTTCGAACTTGTGATAGGGACCCAGTCAAGCCATGTATGGAAATAAAGTACATAAGGAAAGTAAGAGGTAGAATATTTTTCCCTTTCACACACACGTATACACTGAAAAGAAGCCTAAGTTAAACTGGTTGTATATTATTCTGAATGAGCTATAACTTTCAGACAGTGGTCAAAAGAAAACAGTGACCTTTTAAACACCTCTGACCACTGTTAGGCTAAACCCTGCTGGCTGTGTATCTGACTCTGCCCAAAAGGACAGTATTGCTGCTTCCTGTATTGCTAGGTATCCTGAAATAAGGCATGTTGCCTCCGCTGTGCCCTGTACTTTTCTTTCTCAGCACTGCACTGAATTACAACTTTATCATCAGTTTGTGTAAGATTGGTGCCATTATTTGAATGATCCTTTGTGACATCAGTTGAAGAGAATTCAGGAAGAGCCGATAAAGTCTATTTCTCATAATTCAAATCCATTGAAAATGTTCCTTTGCAGTGCAATGTGGAAGGTAGTGAAATATTTTAAATGAGAGTAGAGATGAATGTCTATCACACTTCATAAAGAATGTCATGATTTCTTTATTATTTAAATAGTCTAAATATTTGAAGATTTCTAGTTCACAAACTATTAACATCTAAAAAGGTAACATACTGCCAGCTATCCAGGGATTGAAAAAATCTTTGATGTGAACCCATGTTTAATCTTGATGACAGCACGTTTGTTTCCTGTTCAGAAAATTAACCTGCAAAAACTTTTATTCACAAAAAAAAAATTGGCTTAACAGTATATCCTATAAGGGAAAACTAATAAGTTGTAAATGATTAAGCATCCTCCCCACAAACCCATGTTGGATTCTTTCACAAAGCTTCTAGAGCAAGTACTATGTGACAATCTGCAAACTATTTTGTCTTTCTCTGTCCTCATGTTACCCTCCAATGTAGGCATATGCACCTAGTAAGCCCTACACATTTACATAAGCAAAATTAATTTGCTAACACTTTGATAGTTGAAACACAGCAACAGACAGACAGATGATACTTCTGGGCAGTACCTACAAATGGTCAGTTGTGATCAGTGTACCATCCAGATAAATGTAAAATAAAATAAAAAATATATATACCTAGTAAAGTCATATGTGGATCTCTTGACAAGACATAACATATTCTGACATTGCATAATAGATATACACGACAAATTATTTTCATTTAATATAGTTTAAACAATGATTTACAAAAACATTTAAATCAAATGTTTATATTTACATAAAATACAAAAAAGCAGCACGTCTTTATATTAGAACAGGAATCTTTCTGAGGTGTTTGTTTAAAGATGTGATTAAAGTAAGGAAACTGTCTTCATATACCCATTTAATTCCCCTGGACATGAAACAGAATATTACATTGCTCTTCTGTACAGCTTGCTGTTTAGTGCATGCTTAGTAAAAAGAAAAAAAAAAACTTCTGTCTATATCACCAAAGAATCAACATCTGTCTAGATTTCTCATTATGTTCAAGCATCCTTCAAATTACCTGACAACAGGCACCACTAAATCCTAAAATATTATCTGCCCCTCTCAGTTGTAACATGTCTTTAGATAACAGACCATAGTTTTATCACTTGCATGCTAATAAAAGCACAAACACTAAACACCATCACAAAACACGTGAAAGGTATAATGATACAGTTGTTCTTGGGAATGCACCAAGCACAGTGCCAGCATATCACAAAAATGTTCTACTTAACTTTAATGAGCTGAGAAAGGGACTTTCCTAAGGGTATTCTCTCCCATTCTCTTGTCACTCAAACTGGTATGGAATTTTTATAAAAAGCATTTCCCATTATTTTGCAGGTAAATTTACGTGTTCATTTCAGTACCCAGTTTTACCAAAATTTTGCTTGTCTTCAGTGTATTCAATGAGGGTGTTAAAAAGGCGGTCCCAGTGAGTAAAGTAAGGGGCATAGTTGCATTTTAACCTCCAATGATGAAGGTCATGAAATGGTGCTCCCCCAAACATTCCAAGGGGTACCAGTCTGTGTGTGGCCCATGGAAAGTTATAGCCACAGTGGTTTTCAATTGCTAGCCAGATATTCACAATGAAAAAGACTATTTCGGTCAGTGGATGGCAATCCAGTATATATGTAGCTATTAAAGCAAAACAATGAAGGAAAATTATTTCCAGCATGTTGGAGTATTGAGATGTCAAAGCAAATGGCTTCCTCTGTTCATGGTGGAGGCTATGAACATTCCTGTACAACCAAGGTACTCCATGAAGTCCCAAATGGGCAAAAAAGTAGAAAGTGTCAAAGAGCAGAAGACCCAAGACCACATCCATAATTAGTTTTGGAAGGAAAGGTGCTTCATCCGGTAAATAAGCTGGTCTCATAAATCCATACAGGATGGATGTTGGGAAGACGCAGACTACATGGTTGCACACAATCTTCTTTAGACACAGCCACCAAACTTCCAGGTTAAAAGGCTCATCTTTCCATATTTTATACCGATGAAAAAATGAGAAGCAAGGTCCAAGCATATCAAGCAGAAAGAATGGGAGGCACAAAACAAAGTTAACTGAAAAAGAGAAAACAGTAGGGAATAAACAGGATTTCAGCAAGTTTTCATTGTTCTTTACGCTGTTCCACAGAGGTTGCAGATAGGCAGAGCTTGCCTGGCAAGTGCTATTCATGTTAATTTTTGCAGCACTGATTTCTGCACTGAAAGCAGCATGTCTTAAGACCGTGCCTTGTACAGTCATGTAGAAGTACAAGCGTAGTGTGAGCCCCTTTATAGGAGGCGACGTAAGAAAAAAGAGTAAATGTAGGAGGGGGCATTCCCATCACAGAAAGGAATTGTCTGCCAGAGTATTAATTTAAGTTCTGTTCTTATAAAATCATTATTTCTTCCAGACAGTCAGGGATGGCACATTACTGCTCTCTGCAGGAGCTACATGTAATTGTAGACTCTGGTGTTTAAAATGTAATGCAAGATTTCACGCTTTAAAAACAAATCTCTCCAGCATAATGAAACATTCCTACTTAATCGTCTCTGTTAAAAGTTACTTCAGAAATGAGACTGTGTTTGATGTCATGAAATTATTGTCCTTTATAAAAATTATATAGTAACATCTGGAGAGCCAAGAAAAAAGACATATATATGTGCTTGCCTGTACATGCACATCTGACAACTTGTATGAAGATTATAACCAGCAGGGTACAGGCTCATAAAGAAGCAAACTGCTATCAGGCAATAAACTACCGAGTACTATATACTACTTGTGGGGGTTGGGACTTTGTAATAATTCAGCAAACAAAAAGAAAGAAACTGGAAAAACTTCAATGAATCAAGTATGTGATGGGCAAGTTGATGAAGTAATAGGAGAGTGACAAGAAATTAAGAAGTGGTCAGTTACATGGTTTATTCTTATTTTAAGAAGTCGTGTTACATTTATTTTCAATGTTTATTTTTGCTTTTGCTCATATGAAAATTTCTTATACTATTGTGCTGGACAGTGAGAATTCCAGTGCATGTCTAACAACTAATGCCAAACCGTTTCTCAGCACCAGACATACAGCTCAAATTATATCACACAGTGCTTAGTTAGAAATGAAACTAGATATCAGATACGAAAAGTGATTTCACACCTACTGACTGTATTTATTAGTTTATTTGGGTTGGGTGAGCTGGATGCAACTCTGTTCTGAGTGAACCTGGATATATAACTTAACATCATTTAGAATATAAAAAGCCCACTTAAGGGAACATTGGTAGCAACAATAACTGAACATAAAAACATATAAAAAAATATATATATATATATATATATATATATATATATATATATATATATATATGTATATATATATATATATATATATATATATATATATATATATATATATATATATATATATATATATATATATATAGGATCCAGACACATGCTTGACTAGCATATGTCCGAATCATAAAACACCGAACACACACACACACGAAAACGCTTAACATCGACAAGCGCTTCCGTGTATGTGTGCCTGTCGGACTACAGTGCAGGTAAGGGAAAATTCCCTTTTCCCCACTGTAGTGTCATCTCAGAGTGAGATAAAGTAGGGGGTGTGTGGGGGGCTCAGGGGGGCAAAGCCCCCCTGCAGAAACGTAGATTTTTTTTTTTGAACTACACATACACGGAAGCGCTTTTTGATGTTAAGCTCTTTCGTGTATGTGTGTTCGGTGTTTTGTGATTTGGACACATGCTAGTCAAGCATGTGTCCTAGACCCATATTATATATATACATATATATGTGTGTGTGTGTGTGTGTGTGTGTGTGTGTGTGTGTGTGTGTGTGTGTGTGTGTGTGTATAGATACATAAACAGATATAGATATACAGATACAGTATATAGATAAGAGTGTGTATAGAAGTCATAAAAACAGTTTACGTAATGTGGGGAGGCCTGTCAGTGAACTCCTGACTCACTGTCAATAGACAATACACTTAATATTGGCATTAACAAAGTAACTGGCAGATGTACAATGTGAACTTTTTCAGTGTTCTGAAACCTCTATTCACAGGATCATAGGAGGTTACTAGGCTATTGGTCCTAAGGCCTCTACAAGCTTAGCCATGTTATGCCCTTGTTCCCTTATGGGCCAAGATTATAGTCTATGTTTCTGTGCAAATCTAAGATCAGCACATACTGCCCCTGTCTAAGGAGGATAAAGATGAAAGTTAAGACACAGACACTCATACAATAACAGAAAAGAAAACTATATGAACATTTTTTATATTCCTGCATTATACATCACATAGATATGTTTTCTTTTAAAAATTATTCATCCCAGCACTGCATAAATTGCTCAGTTCTTGCCTTTGCTTAAACCTCACACCTGCTCCTGAATTTTGTTTTGAATATATTGTTCCCACAAATTCAATTTGCTCCTTCACTTTAATAAAGATTCCACTTCTTGTTATGTTATTTCCTTTAAAGTGTTCAGTACTTACAATTACAGTTGGTTTAGAATTTGATTTCCATTTTCTAGTAATTGCTTTTTTAGCAACCAGCAGTATAAAATTATAAGGTCTTACTATGTATAGGCAATTCAAATACTGTATTCCAGCTCAAAATAATTATTTCCTTAGTTACAGTCATTTAATCTCCTAGCATTTCTGATAGAGTACTCTGCAGAAAATTTGTATAACCTGTCAACCAGTAACACTCCCCCAAAAAACCCACACACGTTCCCTGATACCACTCTCTCTTTTGCATCACACCTTCAGCATTTGCTATCTGCCTGAGGAAAAATTCTCTGAAGGCTGCTTGGTGTGCAAAAATACCTATGCAAACACCTCCAAGAAAAAGTGCTAAACCCTCTGGACTTTGGCTCACACTTGATGTTCTCCCATTTTTCCACTGTAAATTACCTTTCCAGTCTCTCTTCCCAATCTTTTGTAATCTTCTCTGACTTCTCCTTAGAGTTATCATGCAATAGTTTTATGACCTACTAATTATTCTATTTTTAATAGGTGCGTCTGCTCTAGACCAGACTAAAAACTATACCAGAGTTGGTCTTTCACTTAACAGTCCCTTATTACTTTCTCTTTGCCTATACTCTGATACCAACCTTGAGTAGGGTAACTGTTTGGCCTCATCCCACTCTATTACCTCTCCTCCTCTAGTTATTTGCTCCCAATTCTTTGGCTCCTTTGTCAAATTTCACCAGTAAATTCCAGCCCACTATTGCCTATTTTCTGTACCCTTCTTGAATGTATCCCTAGTAGCAAAATCTCCTTTCTTCATTTCCATGTTGGCTCATTTCTTAGAATACTTTCTGCTACTTCAGGGTATGTGCAACAAGAATCTGCTAGAGAAAAATAGTGTGGCATGGTTTGATCAAAGAGAAAGGAGATTACTGAATTTACTGACAACCAGTTAACAATTCATTATTAGAAGCATTTAATTTTGATTGATGCCCTATATAACACATTAGTTAACAACTGTAGTTCATTTTATTTATCTATTATCTTTGTTTACCATGAAAGCTGTTGTTGTATCTTTCGTCTTTTCCTGGTTAGGGGTCGCCACAGCAGAACTCCGGTCCACTAATGATTGGCAGTAGATTTTTACGTGCCGAGTTGCCAGCCCTGACACACAACCTTCAATGAAGGTACGCCTATTCACACATGTCTCCACACAGAAGACGCTCTAGCTGAGAATCAAACAGGACAACGTCTTACTGTGAGGCGACAACACTACCGCAGCACCACCACCACCGCAACAACAACAACAACCATGAACATCTGACTGGGCAGTACCCATTTTCAATGGAGGCCCAGGGATAAAAACTCCATTTGTTTACATAGCATTATACTTAGTTCCAGTTAAACACAGAGTAGTTACATTTCTATTTACATTTATGCACATATACTGTTTACAAAGACTGTACTTACATTTATACATTCTGAGATTTTACAGAGGTAGAAGTTACTAAAGAGAAAGCCAATCTGCAAGGTAGTGAATTGCACAGGCAGCAGTTATTTATAAAAAAAATTGTTTTGTCATTTCAGTGAGAGGTTGAAAGTATTCTGTTTAAGGACAGTGTTTGGAGAGTAACGTACAGTGATCACAAAGTCTTAACCTGGCGATGAGCATGTGCGGGACCAGGACTGGTTAATATATTGTTTAAACAGTGGTTTAAAACTATAGAGTTTGTCTGAGAATTTTATTTGTGTGGGTATACTATTCCAGAGTTTAGCAATATATATTGTGAGTAGAGCAAATCTCCTACAACATTATTTGACATATTTGTGAGTAGTAAGAATTTATTAGGTGCTTTTCCAGACAGTAGGGCAGTAATGTGTCGTTTAGCGCAGGGCATTTTTTCTGGATGATGAATGAGTTTGTGTGCTGTAGTTAGTTGTGAATATGTTGGGTAGTTGTGCAGTTGAAGCCAGTCTAATTGCTTTAAGCTATGGCAATGGCGGGTTGTAAGAAGGAGATTGGTGACAAATTTAGCTATTTTATTGTAGCAGGAGGCAAGTTTTTTTAAGTATTGTGTAAGTTTGTTAGGATAGGAGCAGCGTATAAGAGAGTTAGCAGTAAGAAGGTGGTGGCTAGAGTATATTTTGTAGCATCTGTAAGGAATCCATTGATCTATAAAGGAAGCCTAGTTGCTGGTGTGTAAATTTAATGGTGCACAATATATGCTGGTCATATCTGAGACTGTCTATTATAATACCTAGAAGTTTACTGTGTGTTACAGTCTCAATGATAGTATTATTTATTGACATTATAGTAAAATATTGCTTTTGATTTTGGCAACTTTTTGAGGTAAAAAGCATTAACTTAGTTTTGTTGGGGGTTGAGTACATTTGATTATTTGAACCAAGTTTCTGCAGAGGATGAAGATTTGGGGGTAATGTCCTGGAGCTTATTTATTGTTGAGGCCCAATATTTTAATGTTGAATCATCTGCATACTGAACTAAACTAGCATGGTGAGTATAGGTGTGGAGGACATTAATAAATATATTAAATAGCAGAGGACCCAGGATAGAGCCCTAATGGATACATGTAGTAACTGGTTGAAAGGATTAGTAGGTCTGCTGCCATTTAACGGCTTGTTGCCTTCCAGATAGGCAACTAAGGAACCACAACAAAGAGTATTGTGAAAGTCCTATTGAGGAGAGTCAAATGAGCAATTACTGTTGTGAGACAGTATCAAATACCGTTGGCAAGTCTAAGAACATGGTGGACACAAGCAGAGCATCGTTTCAATGTCAGTTTACTATACTGGTAAAATGCAGTAGAGCAGTAGTGGTGCTGTGCTGGGGCCTAAAGCCATGTTGTGTTTTGAGAGCAGATTTGAGGTTAGGTATTGCATCAGCTATATATGGATATGGATATTTAAATAATAGAAACAAGGCAGTATATTAGATACGCAAGATAACAGCTGACTGTTCTTAAAATTAAGCAGCCTTCTAGGTCTTCAAATTATGGTCGTGTATAGTAAGCCTATAACTGGAATGAAAACTTTCAGGCAGATATTTCTGGTGACATTTGCATATTAAATCAGTAATGCAATGCAATTTAGGTCACTGGTATCATGACAGTCTAATGAATCCCTTTAATGAACTTAACGTTCATCTTTAATGAACTTTTAATGTTCATTTTCTTCTCCTGTGTTTCCAACCTTCCATACCCTGGAGATGCCAGGCTATTGTCAGTCTTCCAATCCAAAAAGAGCTCAGGCTTCAGAATTAACACAATGTTCAATGATCTTTCAGGAACTCTAAAAGGCTTCAGATACAAAGCTGGATGTTGGCATGATAACTGTCTCAGCCAAACAGCGATACATGCAGAATGCATTACTGATACCAGTGCATGGTGCATGTTCCTCTTTGTTTAACCATTGTACTTCTTCAGGATATAATTAGATGCCTTGTCTATGAAGGCTGTGTTAATGTGGGTCTGTTCTAGGTGGTTCTGCTCCCCCCACATCCACAAAACATGAAGTATGCGTCTGGACAATCCTGCAAATTACCTGTAGGTGACATGGGTATATCATGTGACGCTGACTGCGTATGTGCACCTGCAGCTGTTTGGTGCTTTGTTTAGGATTTGTTTGTCTGATACGCACTCAGAGAGAGAGAGAGAGAGAGAGAGAGAGAGAGGATAGAATCCCGTTCATCTTTGACTGTACTGGATTATCAGCTAAATCCTTAAACAAACAAACACAGTATATGAAAACTGAGACATGACTATCACATACTGACAAAGCTAATGGCAAACAGGTTGCCAGTACATGTGCATCATTTCCCTCACTAAATAAGGTCTCAACACATAAACCCACATATGCGAAGGTACTCACAAGTAACTTACCAAAACCTTAGTGGCCTCCCATACACTGCTCTCAGAAACCACACGCAAACAAAACCAAGTTGGCAACAACCACTACACATAAAATTACACATCACAGTATATCCACAACCAAACCACTAAGGCAAAACACCACACATTTAAACATCTTGGTCTTAGGAGACTCCATCTTGAGACACAAGGATACCCCTCATCTTGTTGGATAAAGACAGAGTTACAGTCAGTTGCCTGTCAAGGGCCAGAATTCACCAGATCATACACTCAGGTCACTCAACCACAAGTACCAGTATAACTCAGTCATAGTCCATGTGGGTGTGAATGCCCTGAGAAGCACCTCCTTGGACTATATGAAGACAGCCATGATGGACATCTTTGAATGCGTGTCATTGGCTGGTATGAGCCTCACGGTGAGCAGCATTCTACCCTCACCAAAAATAATGCCATCATACAAGCAGAAAATTATTGACTTCAATAACTGGCTTAGATACTGGTGTCATTCCAAGGTGATCCAGTATTCGTCAGCCTGGAATGACATGATTGTCAGACCGCACTGCTTTGCCAGAGATGATTTGCACCTGTCATTGCTAGTATTTTGAATACTGGCCAAGACATTAGCCACCACCATAGTGCCTTTTTTAGGCAGTGCCAAAAAAAGAGATCTACCAAAGTAAATTCTTCTCATGCCATGAACATACTACTGCTCAGTGCTTGGAGTCTTTACAAGAAACTGCACTCCCTGAAAACTATCCTCACTCTGGAGAATGCTGACATCTGTATGCTACAGAGACGTGGGTCAAGGCTGCTGAAAGCACCCCAGGAGTGCAGGGCTAGAATGCCCATCAGACATTCAGTCCGCCCTCTGAAAAGGAAAAAAAAGAAAGGAGGAGGCGTTTCCATGTAGATAAAAAAACAGTCACACCTCTAGATTGGTCAGAATGACTCACTTGAACTACTCCAAATCTAGATGGCCATAAGCAAAATCTCTTCCCTCATATCATCGCTAGGTCCTCAACCATGAACCACAAATAACACTCCCCATACCTGAAGTTACTAGAATGACTTACCATTCAACCCAATACACTACTCATGGGCAATTTTAACTACCCCTCCATAAACTGGGAAACATATATAACCACTAACATGCAGGCTCAGAGATTCCTGGACTTTGTCAGTGCAACTGCTCTGGAACAGCTCATCTGTAGTCCATCTAGGGGCTCAAATATCCTTGACATAGTACATACAAACATGGGAAAGGATTGCACTCCCCACCCCCGTGTAATGCCCTCATTCTTAGGACTGGATCATAAATCGGTCTACTTTGAAATAAATGTAAAGGTAGAACCCTTTGAAGAATTTTTCCAAGGCAAACTGCCTTCTATTAAGTTATAGCATAGGTCATTTTAAAGCTCCTCCTAACCCTGAAAACATGAAAACCTGTGCAGAAGTATACATAAAATGCCTTATACAACCACTTAAACTGCTGCATAGAAATGGCAATACCTAACCTAACCTAACTAAACTCAGGTCTATCCAGGAAAAACAGGCCGCCCTGGTAGACCCCTGGCATAAAAAGACTACACAACAGAAGGAAGAAATTGCTGTCTAGAAGTAAGTGGGAGAGTAAAAAAAACACTCATTATTCTCAATAGGTCAATCAGGGAACTAGTTAAAGTCTTCTAAAGCTAAATACAAGACTAAAATAGCCTCCTAAGCAAAGGATAACCACAAACTACTTTTAGTTATGGCCGAAATCTTAAGGGAAACACTCAACAATGTGCTAGAAGTAGTGAAGGTAGTTACAAAGATAAAACAACTGAAAATGAGATCTTTAGAAAAAGGTAGGAGCAGACTACATAGGAAAAACGGGAATTGTGGGAACAATGCATACAGGGGAGCAATGAAGTTTCAAATAAGGCAGGACTTAAATGAGCCATGAAATGTTTGACTGAAAATGATTGGGCAGATTATAAGTGATGTAAGTTGTCAGCATGGTTTGTGACGTAAAATGCTTGCAACAAGGATTGTGTCGGTATGCTTTGTTTTCATTTATATAAATGTATGAATGATTGTGTCGTAAGTGATGGTTTAATAAAGATGTTTCTTCTTTAAAAAAGGGGGGCAGGAAATAAATAATTTATATAATGTTGCTTAGGTTATATAATATATATATAATATATGTAAAGCATAATGTTTTTTAATTTTAACTTGTTCATAGGTAGGTACTAGGCTATTGGCCCTAGGGCCTATATAAGCCTAGCCAAAAAGGTACCCTGGCTTTCGCCACCCAAGAAAATTATTTTCCTGTGCCCCTGTCGAGCAGAGCCACAGAAGTGACCCCGGGGTGAATTTCTTATTTCCCATCCAATCATCAAGATTTTTCTTGAAAAGTCCTAATGAAGAGCTCTGTTTGACATAGATAGGCAGTCTGTTCCAGAGTATGGGAAGTCTCTGGGACAGGAATCTATCCCTCCAGCATGTTCTGTTTATTGTGGTGACAAGGCTTAGGTCCCTACAGTGTGTAGCTTGGAAGGATTGGGATTTCTTTAAGTGGAGCATGTTCAACAGCTCTGGGTTTGACATAGCTTTGTACGTTAGGCAGAGATCACCCCTGAGTAGGCGATATGTGAAGGAGTAAAGCTAGAGTTTTTTGAGACGGTCTGCGTAGGGCATCTGTTTGAGGCCAGTAATCCTCTTTGTGAGGTATTTCTGTGGCCTCTCCAGTTGTTGTAGATGTCTTGTGAGGTACATACCAAAAGGGGCGCTGTACTCTATAATGGGTCTAATGAGTGATGAGTAGAGGGGAACAATGACTTTTTTTTCTGGATGAGAAACCTTTTGTAATGAGGTGTGCTACGTAGAAGGATTTCCTGACCACTGTGGTGATGTGATTTATTGAAGGAGAGACTACTGTCCACCTGTGTCCCAAGGTCTCATCACACTTTCGGCGTTAAGTAGACTACTATCTATGTGGTAGTTCATGGGTACAGAGTTTTACCAAAGTTTGATTACTTTTATATGAATGTAAATGTGCCTATGTCACAAGTGATAATTCAATAAAGGTTTTAAAATGATACAATGTACTCAGTTGGCCATAGATGGCACTACCTATACTCAGCCAGAAGAAATAGCAAACCTACTGGCCAATAAATTCAGCTCAGATTTCTCCCCCCTCATCAGCTCTTGTCACTCCTCATGAAATTCCCCCAACCATTCCTTTGCCTCTTATCACAAAAGAACAGGTCATCACAGTGCTCTCTAAAGCTAGAAAAACAGCATCAATGGGCCCTGATGGCATCCCATATAGTTTGAAACATGAACTAACAGACCCACCTTGGATCTCTATTTAACCACAGACTCCAAACAGACTTTGTCCCAGCAGAGTGGAGGAGAGCAACCGTCATCCCTCTGTACAAGAGAGACATCAACTGGCCCAGGAAACTACTGACCCATATGTCTGACTAGCCTCATATGCAAGGCTATGGATCTGATTAACAATGACATAGGAAATCTCCATATTCTAGACCCAAACTGAGTTCGGTTTCATCAAGGGCAGGTTTTGACTGCTCAGTCTGGTGGACTTCTTTGAGAAGGTCACCAAGGCCATGGATGATGGTAAGACATTGAATACCAGCTATCTTGACCTGGCCAAGGAATTTGACACAGTACCCCACTCGGGTATTATAGATAAGCTCACATTATTGTGCAGAAACCTCTGTGTCACCAGATGGGCACCAAATGGCACTTGGATAAGACACAAGTTGTTAGAGTGGGGGAATCCACAACCAGCAAGAGGCCAGTCACCAGTGGAGTACCACAGGTCTCAATGCTGGGTCCCCTCCTGTTTGGGATACACTTCTCAGATGTCAAATGTAGATGGCCTTTAGCTTACCAATTTGCTGATGATTGCAAGTTAGGGACAATCACTGACTGCCCAAATGATGTTGATATCCTGCAGAAAGGTCTGATGCAGACTAATTATTGGTGTCAGAGCCATGGCCTCAAACTAAATGTAAAGAAGTGCATAAAAATACCCATGCAAATTACAACACTGATAGCACCCCCCCTAAGAGTGGACCCAGTGGTGACAGATCAGGGTACTCAGATAGTGGTCAAAGTTAAGATTACTATGCATCCACAGTGGTAAGGACATCCTTCTATGTGGCTCAGCTTATAAATAGGGACATGGCATCCAGATCCAAGGATGTCATAGTACCACTGTAATCAGCCCTCATCAGACCATTAACTGAACACAAAGCTACCTCACTAGGCACCTGCAACAGTTAGAACATCCTCAGAGGTTTCTCAGCAAAAAAAGAGAGAGTAAAACCAACATGTCATATGTGGGCTGACTAAAAGACCTATCACTGTATTCAGTTTCCTACTGATTACCGAGGGTGATCTGTGCCTGACCTACAAGGCAGTCTCTGACCCAACCCTCATGGAAATGTTGCATATTTGCAAAACTAACCGCACAAGGGTTGCCCACTCCAAAGATCTAAACTTGATCTCTGACTTGAATAGATTGTGTTGGAGAGACAGATATGTGTCCCAGAAATTGCCCCTCCTCTGGAATAGGCTTCCGGTTCATAGGTTTATACTAGGCTATCTGCCCTAAGGCATTTATAAGCCTAGCCCAAATTTTTGTGGCTTACGCCACCCCTTATATGAAAAAATACTGTACCCATTAGTTTGTTGTGCCTCTGTCCAGCAGTGACACAGAGATGATTCCCGGGGTAAACCTATGATCTCCCATCCACAGGTCAAGATTTCTCTTGAACAGAGCCAGCGAGGTGCTCTGCCTCACATGGACCGGGATTTTATTCCACAGCATAGGGAGTCTCTGAGTGATAAATCTATCCCTCCAGCACGTCCTATTTATGTCTTATTCATGTGAATCAGATCCTTTCCCTGACCAACAGCAATCTGGACCAAAGGATGGGAAATCACAAACTCACTCCTGGGGTGGTGCCATTGTCCCCTATGGAAAGATGCAGTCTGTAAAAATAGTCAAAATCCCACTTGCTGACCCTTGTTATCTTTCCCTTAGGGATAATAAATTGCATAAAACTGGGTAGACTTGTAAGGGCTCTTGAGTCGTTAGCTTAGTAATCGCTTGTGAACCTATGAATCAGTCCAGACATTTAACTCATAATGATGTAATGATCAATTTAAATGATTATTAGAAATAGACTCCCAAGTCTTAGATACTTGGCATACCATACAATAAAGGCAAGAGGGCCTGTGAATTCATCCTAAAATTTCTTAAAGAACTGAAAGAAATGGTAACATTACAAACATTTTAAATAAGTCACACGAGGAGGAAAAGAGTTCTGTTGGCTGGAAAAGATCAAAGGTGACTGACCTAAACAAACAGTGAGAGAAACACTGAGTCTAGGAACTACTGATCTGTCAGCTGGTTTAAGAATGTTTGGAAACCTTTAAAGTACCATACACAAGTTAGGTTGATGCATAAATGGAATGTTATGCCAAAAAGGTCTAATAAGTCTTTAAATGGGTTACCAAGACATTTGATGAAAAGCAGCTGGGCATTGAATTACAGAAACTTTCAGCAAAGCTTGATGCCATATAAAAGGCCAATGAAAAAATGTAGGGGGTTGGCGTCAGTCCTAGTACAGTGGCATGAGCTAAGGAAAAGGGCAAAACAAGTTAACTCATAGGAAAGGATCATAAGCACTAAATACAACAGTGGCAATACCAGAGTCGATATTCTTGTGTCTTCATTTGTTACCTTGCGAAAGGCCATTGTGTTAATCATAGGGATTAAAGCGGCACAGCTTATCCAAAAGAGAAGGGAACAAATGATGACAGGAGACCTAGGAAGAATAAAGAAAGGTCTAAAACATGGTTCATAGGTTGGTACTAGGCTATCAGCCCTAGGGCCTATACAAGCCTAGCCATAACAATTCCCTGGCTATTTCTTCCCACACTATTTACTTTCCTGGACCCCTGTCTAGCAGAGCGACAGGCGTGATCCCTGGGATGAATTTCCTTTCTTCCATCCAATGGAAGTCACACGACTTTCAAGCAATGCAAAATCTGAATGGCAGTTCCAATGGAAAACAGAAATTCAGGGAAAAAAATCCTAGTTGTGGAAAAAGGAACAGTAGCCACAGAAAAAAAGAAGAAAGAGTATATCACCCAAAAGTAAGTAAATAAATATAAGTGAAAAGTAAAAATAAGCATAAACGTCAGTGGAAGAAGCTATTAACTGACTTACTTTTCAATTATAACCTCCAGTTTCACTACTTACATGCAAACCTCTTGAATAAAGGATCAGAAATACAAGCAGAACCTTTAACCAACATCTGCAATTAACATTAACAACAGGCATGATCTAATCATACTATAAACATTTCAGCACTTTCTCAGGTTGTTGATTATAGACCAACTTCAAACATGTGTGGACTAGCCAGAATAATTGAGAGATACATTTACTATAAAATTCCTCTAACCCATTATAAAATATCAATAAAACAAGAACTCAGTTTGTCCACCAAAGCTTGAGGCATAAAAATCCAAGGTTTAGTAAAAAACACGGGTTTATTTAAAAAACGGATTAGTGCTTTCACAAATGTGTTTCATCAGATCCTAACATAAAATATGTCCAATATACAGCACACAAACTGCCATCTTTACACCATCACTACATATTTATGACAATGTGACTGCTTACAGGTGTTATTTTTCTACAGCTTAATAGAGAACTTGAACTGTTAACTATGAACTTGTAATACTGAAACTGGAGGACTTCAGTAGAAACCACTGATTGATATAGTAATCATATGGCCAACAGAACATTTACAGTGCAAGGCCATAACAGCCAGTCTGAAACAGACATCCTTGCCAACGGAGTTCTACAGGGGATCTATTTTGGGCTTACTCCTCTTCTCTCTAATTTATGTTGAGACCTACAAAACTTAAACTTCACTTTGTGCATATATATTGTCATAACTAAAGAAAAATATGACACTCCAATATATTTCTACCCAACTATAGCACGATTTGAACACGATCTGGAACTGGTGCATCGAAAATAAACTATTAACACAAATCCTCAGATACTATTATGGTACAGCAAAATGTTTAGCTAATAGTCATCACTCTTGTGGGAGGAGAGGGTAAATTCTGCCCTTCTGAGCTGGGAATTTCTGGTTAAAGGCTCATTGTGCCTATTTATTTGAACTGTTTCTTTTTGAAATTGGTATGCCTTGGAGCACAAGAATAGATTCAGGCTGCTGAATCTAGCTTTGTTTGTATAACTTCAACATTAATCCAAGTAATCTTTTTCTGGAGAAGGTTCTCCTGCTTCCTAGTGGCAGGAGTGTGCAGTTAGAACTTGTCTGATGGAAGACTGCTGGAACGGGGCTCAGTTTTTAGCTTTTTATTGGTTAATTTGTTTAAATCAGTTTGCTCATTTGCTACTGTTCTATTAAAAAAAATACACTTTATGCATTGCCGCTTAGCTAGGGTTAAAATATTCCCGGTGCCATAAAGTCTGCTGTTCAAATTTTCCCTTAGAACTAACCAGTTTTTTTAGTTGTAGCACTCAAATCTGTTTCTTTGAGCTTAGCACTTGTTCAGAACTCATTGTAAGCACTAAATAAGCTACAAATTACTACAGCACTCAACTTTCCTCACTTGTCTAGAGGAAAACAGTTTTTAGTACTTAATAAATAAGCAGCTATCCAGGCATGTCTATGGGTCAGCTCCCAGTGTTTTCTCCTGTCTACCTGATTAATCTGGGCATCTTGGGGCAATGCAGTAATTGCCTCATGTACACAGACAACCCACTCCTCCTACCACCCAACACTACAACCTGTGAGAGATGCACTTATATAGCCAAACTGGAAGCAAAGCTCTCTTCGCCCAAGACTGGACTAAACAGTCAAGAGGAGAGGGTAACACTTGCACCACACCACACTCATCACATAGTCCCTCAAAACCTACATCACCAAAACACACACATAGAAACACAAAACACACACCCACAGTCACGGAGGCTCTCAATAAAATCTGCCCAAGCAACAGAGACCTCCAAAGCAGAAATGCAATCAACCTCCACCCCCAACACAACCCAAATGACACATAGCCCACAAAGTCAGTGTGCCACCCAACCACATCCCATAAGGCATAACAACGTACCCAACACTCTAGTTATAGGTGACTCTGTAGTCAGGCACACTGATGTTCCACTCACCAGGCTAAACAAGGAGAAAGTTACTGTCAGCTGTCTGCCGGGTGCCAGGATCCGCCACATAACCCATGCACTCTGATCACTCCACAACAAGTACAGATATGACTCTGTCATTGTCCATGTTGGTGTGAATGAAATGAGATGTATCTCCCTGGACTACATGAAAAGAGACATGGAGGAGCTCTCCAATCTTCTAGCCCAGGCAGGTATGACCCTAGCCCTGAGTAGCATACTGCCATCACCTAGAATGATATCACAGTACAAGGGCAAAATGATTGACTTCAACAATTGGCTAAGCTTCTGGTGTCATTCTAAGGGGATCCAGTACCTGTCTGCTGGGATGACATGATCAACAGATCACGATGTTTTGCCAGAGATGGCCTGCACCTGTTGCCCCTGAGATTCCGGATACTGACTAAGGCTCTTGCCACCTCTATAGTGCCTTTTTTAGGCAAGGTTCAAATGACAAATGCACCACCATAACAGGTACAAGCAAGCAAAATCTGAGGGTAATGCTACTCAATGCTAGAAGTCCGAACCTCAAAATGCACTCACTTGAGGCACTCCTTAAAATGGAGAACATCGACATCTGTGCAGTGACACAGACCTGGTTCAAGGCTCCTGAGAGCACCCCTGCATTATCAGGCTATAATTCGTACCACACCTTTCGGCCACCTAACCTGGACCAAAACACTAAAGGCGGAGGCGTGTCCATATTCATTAATGATATCCACACCTCCAGGCTAGTTGCTCAGAATAATGCATCTGAGATTATCCAAGTGCAACTAACTCTGGGCAAGACCACAATCCAAATTGTAGCTTGCTACAGATCCCCCACCATGCCCCACGATTTCCACTCCTCATTTCTTGATACACTGGAAAATATTAGGGTACAACCTAATAATGGATGATTTCAACTACCCCACCAACCCCACCATTAACTGGGAAAACTACTCATGTGAACAGCAACCAAATAACCCCTGCATGAATGGCATGTGCATGGCCATACACTAAATCCAGCCCTAGAAAATAATGCCAGCACCCAACTCCAGTGGCATAATCAATATTTAATGAATAACAAAAATATCCCAGTACACCAGCTTGTTCTGGGATATTTTTGTTATTCATTAAATATTGATTATGCCACTGGAGTTGGGTGCTGGCATTATTTTCTAGGGCCAAAACTACTCATGTACCAACTCTTTTGCTCAACGTTTTCTGGAATTCATAAATTCCAACGTCTTGGATCAACTTATCCACACCCCCACCAGGGGCAGCAATATCCTAAGACCTGGTCATTACAAACATGGGCAACCAGTGTTCCACACCAGAGGTCAAGTCCTTGTTGGTCAGATCTGACCACAAGCTAATCAGCCTAGACATCCACATCCCGCCCCCACCCTCATTAGGGAAACCACCATAAAAAATTTCTCCAAAGCCAACTTCACGCTTCTTAAGACAGAAGTGGCAAACTTCTCAACACCGATGCAGATGGACAATAGAGGTACGACTGATGAATCCTACACAAATGCACTTTATAAGCACTTACATGAGTGCATGGATCATGCTATCTCTAACAGAACCGAGATGTTATCCTCCAAAAAAAGGAAGACACTCTAGTGGTCCCCTGCCATAAACAACCTCTGCAACAGAAGAAACTGCTGCAAAAGAGAGTAAAATCCCATGATTGGAGGAACTCCCTGGTCAGCCTTAGTAATAAGCTGAGATCCCTCATAAAGTCCTCCAAAGCTAGTTACGAAAACAAAATCACCACTGTTTCTAAAGACAACCACAAAGCATTCTATAGCTATGTCAAGAATCTCAATGGCAACATGCAAAGATCCTGTAATTACAGCTGCACAGGTAAAAAACACACTTCTCCAAAGCCAAGAACACAGCATCCATGGGACCTGACAACATCCCAGGCTACGTTCTACATGAACTACAGAATGAACTGGCACCCCACCTAAGCACCATGTTCAATCATAGCCTCATCCTCCTCAGGCTTTGTGCCCACTGAATGGCACACAGTGACAGTTATCACACTCCACAAAGAGGGATCCACCATGGACCCCAGCAACTACCGCCCCATTAGCCTGACAAGCCTGGTCTGCAAGGCCATGGAATGTATCATCATGGAACTTATAAACAAAGACACTGGTAATCTCCAAACTCTGGACCCCACCCACTTCGGGATTGTAAAAGGCAGATCATGTCTCCTAAACCTGATAGACTTCTTTGAAGCAGTCACCAAAGCCGTAGATGAGGGTAAGGTGATTCACACAGCCTATCTAGATCTCATCAAGGCTTTCGACACCATTCCCCACTCTGGAATTATAGATAAACTCACTAAACTAGGTATAAATCCCTGTGTCTCAAGATGTGTTGCCAACTGGCTCACTGACAAAACCCACACTGTGAAAGTAGCAGACTCCAAATCCGACTTCAGACCAGTGACAAGTGGTGTACCACAAGGTTCAGTCCTGGGTCCTCTCCTGTTTGGTATCTACTTCTCTGTAGTACAGGCTAACACAGATGGTCATTGGCAAATGAAGTTCGCAGATGACTGCAAACTAGGAGCCATAATTGAAACTCCTAACGATGTAGACATCCTATAAAATGGCCTCACTGAGACAGATGACTGGTGTCAAAGCCATGGCCTCAAGCTCAATGCCAAAAAGTGCATTGTCATCCATTTTGGTAAAAACTCTGTACCCATGAACTACCACATAGGTGGTAGTCTACTTAACACCGAAAGTGTGATAAGAGACCTTGGGACACAGGTGGACAGTAGTCTCTCCTTTGATAATCACATTGCCACAGTAGTCAGGAAATCCTTCTACGTGGCACACCTCATCACAAAAGGTTTCTCAGCCAGGAAAAAAGAGGTAATTGTTCCCCTCTACTCATCACTCATTAGACCCATTATAAAAAGTTCAGTGCCCCTTTTCGTATGTACCTCACAAGACATCTACAACAACTGGAAAGGCCGCAGAAATACTTCACAAAGACGATTATTGGCCTCAAACACATACCCTACACAGACCATCTCAAAAAACTCCAGCTTTTACTCCGTCGTATATCGCCTACTCAGAGGCAATCTCTGCCTAACATACAAAGCTATGTCAAACCCAGAGCTGTTGGACATGCTCCACTTAAAGAAATCCCAATCCCTCCGAGCTACATGCTCTAGGGACCTAAACCTTGTCACCACAATAAACAGAACATGATGGAGGGATAGATTCCTGTCCCAGAGACTTCCCATACTCTGGAACTAACTACCTGTCTATATCAAACAAAGCTCCTCATTAGCAGTCTTCAAGTAAAATCTTGATGAGTGGATGGGAAATAGGAAATTCACCCTGGGATCACTTCTGTGGCTCTGCTCGACAGGGGCACAGGAAAATAATTTTCTTGGGTGGCGAAAGCCAAGGAACCTTTTTGGCTAGGCTTATATAGGCCCTAGGGCCAATAGCCTAGTACCTACCTATGAACCTATAAATATAACTGGCACCACTGGAGTCCAGCTACCTAACACTGCAGAACAAAGATACTTCCATATTCTGCTTGGCATCATTCTAACCTTTCCTAATCATGTTGTGCACATAACTACCAATGCTCTGCAGAAACTTCAAGTGACATACAACATTTTGTATCTAATTACAACAGACGCATATCAAGTAACAGCCATTAAGGTGTTAATTCATAGATTACTGTGCAGATCTACAATTGCTTACCTTTCTGCACACAACACTAACATGTTATAAAAAGTTGAAAATAAAGTTTTAAGACTTGTACATTTGTCTGCTGATAGAGACACCACTGTGTAACTTTACAAAATGTCAAATGGTCCCAGGTACAGTTAGTTATTTGTTAAATTCACTGACATTCATACTATTTAAAGACCAACTTACTAATAAATTAATACTACATTAATCAGTTTATTCCTTAACAAACACAGGCATCAAGCTGAAACAACCACAATTCTTATTAGATGCCAGTTTACCAAGCTAGCCACAGCATGCTGGAACAGTGTGCCAGCTGAAATTACTGGAATATAAGCAATTAATTTCTTCAAGACAAATCTAAAGCTTCATCTTAAATGGAAATTTAAATGTATCCGCTTTAACGAATAAATCTATGTATTTGATTATGATATTCAATATGTATGCAGTGATGTTTATTTAAAATCATGGTAAAACAGTTGGTGAATGTGATGTATTTTTGTGTATCAGGTGGAAAACGCTGCAGAGGACACTGATTTCTCATACAAATGTCATTATTAATACTTAAGCGATTTACCCATTATAGAAACAAACCCTAGAGTTTTGAGTTAAACAGTTTCTGAACATTTCTGTAGATGACATTGCATCGGGTATTTGGACATTTTCAGCATCTACTGCACTCTACCTGCTGTTGGATGAATGGTACTGTGTAGTTTTAATAGCTATTCCGTGATAAAAAGTGTACTACCATTACGGCCAGATGGGATTCCAAGACATTTCAGACAATTTCCAAGACAGCAAAATACAAGTTGTATACGTAAAAGTTAAAGTAGGATATCCACTGGTGGTATCTGTTACAATAGCCAGCGAGTCTTGTCTTCACTTGTAACAGAGAGATAGTATGACTTTTGTGTTTGTGTGTATGTGGGTCTTCCATGAAAAGAGGCTACTAGGCTAGTGGGACTAACTTGGAAAACAAAGGGTAAATAAATGTGTGTCCGTCTCTCTGAATGTCTGCCCATGTATGTATGAATAGCAGAGCAGTACAACACACAGGTGTGATGTCATGTATTTTGAGAATATACAGAAGTGTATGTACAGGACATGTTGATGTTTATATACAGCGATGCTTTGTTGTTCAAAATATTGCTGCCATGACACACTGGTAACATAATTCCTTGCCTTAGGTAGCAGCAGTCTGTGATTGCACAGCCATAAATCTACAGTTCTTCTATGCAGTATAGTCTGTAATTCACATGCTTGTGAATTGCAGACACTGACTAGGTAACTCATGTATACCTCCTATATACAAGGACTCCCTAGGTATGTAATTGTGTATGTCAACATTTCATGGCAGAGAAGGACGTTTGTGAATTGCTCATGGTACTTTTTACCAGATGCCAGCAATGCAAAAAATGCAGAAGTCATTTATGAATGCTACTCATAGTCTGAAGCTTCCATACTAGTAAATATTAACATGCATCTTCTTTTTATTAAATTGTTGAACTTCTTTTGCTACATTCTATGATTTGGATATTATTCTTTCCAGATGTGTTGCATAAGCAGCTACTCCACACATCTGGATATGACATCTGGCATGAGTGGTATTTATTTATTATTTTGTAGATAAAACATGTACTGAAGTACTGAAAATGTTCTTGTCAGAGAGAAGACATCACATAACACTTGCACGTTTTATACAATGATTATAGCAAACAAAATAAGTTTAAAGAGACTACATGCAAGAAGACTGATATATTCTAACAACTAGGATAAAATACAATTGGAAGAGATACAGATACATGAAATAAATTAATGCAGCTGAATGATAATCTAGCCATCTTTTACCCCTGTTTTGGCCTTATACCGAACTCTGGTCCATCCATACACCCAGTGACTTCCTGTTTCCCGTCCCTTTAAGATACACAAACCAACTTCAGCCATTCTCATTCTTTCTTGCCTGTTATTCTTGTAACAATTACTGATGATTGATTGCTTGATTGCAGAGGTGTAGCTAGCTATTATGGTGGCCGGTGCCACCCCCCCCCCCCCAGTCTGGTGCTCCCCCTCAACTTAAAGTTGAGGGACAAAAATGTCTGTTCCTGATCTAGTACTCCGTATGTAAGGAGCAAGCCAGGTCTGTTCTTAAGACCAGTCGGGATCTGCCAAGTGCACCCCCCTAACAGTTTCCACCCAAGGAGACTACTACCTTCACCTCACCCTAACCTAGCTACTTTACTGCTTGGTCATACTTATTGTCAGGATTCCTTCCCTCTGTGCCAGAAAAAGACTTGGCACCTATTAAGTAGGGTTTTCCTTGATCGATTTTCCATATAAGCAATTACTTTATTGGATGATGTTCTACTTATTATATAGCTATTAAGCCAAGATCTCTCCTTATGGCACCTAATTTTGAGATACTCTAGATTTTAAATTAGACAACAAGAATCCCAAAAGTGTCTTGGTCCATAGTTGTGGTGATACACATTGATAATATCTGCACCTGGCATACGAGGCATCCTACAACCCAGAACTTTTGGATTTATGGCACATCACCAAGTCAAATGGCATCAGACATACTTGGTCTAGGGATCTAAACCTATTCTCCAACGCCAGCAGAACAGTTTGGAGGGATAGGTATGTCTCACAGAGGATATACTGCTAAGTAATAGACTCCTCATCCGTATAAAACAGAAGTTCATCCCTGTCCATATTAAAGCACAGCTTAGATCTATGGATGTGAAACAGTAAATTTATCTCACGACTCCCCCTGTTCTACTAATGGACAAAGGCAACTCCTAAATGCTTTATCCCATGTGTGGGTCCCCTCAAATCATCTACAGTATGATCCCAGTTATTTTGTAGAGGTAATATATAATTACTGACCACAGGGTGGGTAAGACCCATATATAACCAAATGCAATTTTGAACACAAAAATGGAAACTGGCTAAGTTTAGAATGGCCCTGCAGGACAGCTAGCCTAGCACTTACCTATAAACCTGTGAACCTATAGCCTAGCACTTATCTATGAACCTGTGAACCTATAGCCTAGCACTTATCTATGAACCTGTGAACCTATAGAAAGAATGAAAGTTGATAGTGGGAATAACACTCACAGGATGTACTTTAATCTCTGGACATCATCACATCTTGGATGTGTGATGTATCTCTACTCACTCATGAATAACATGGTACCTCGATATGTAAGGATATCATAAGATAAAATGTGAGGTGCGTTGTTCCTTATTCACACACTGGGCAACAAGAATCTCAAATGCTGACTTGTCATTTGCACTAATTAGCTTAAATGATGTTCCCTAATTTGTCATGGCTAAACATAAACTGCCTGCATCTTATATTTATGATGCGGTTCCAGTATATAGTTTGACACAAAAAAAAGCACTTCCAGGATGTGATTTATCAATTAAGATTTTCATATGTTGTGTGCCCAAAGTACTGAGCTTCATCTCATGCCTCACAATGTATTTCGATGAGTGACAATATCCAATGATGAAGCACACCAGGTGGCCTAATTATAAAGACTATACACACTCACCAAGAATGATGCCACAGTACAAAGAAAAAATGATAAATTTCAACAATTGGCTAAGTTACTGGTGTCATTCAAAGGGGATCCAGTATCTGTCTGCCTGGGATGACATGCTCGACAAGCCACGTTGCTTCGCAAGAAATGGCTTGCACCTGTCACCCTTAGGCTTTCAAATACTGGCCAAGGCTCTTGCCTCCCCCATAGTGCCTTTTTTTGGCAAGGCTCAAAAGACAAACCCACCACCATAAATAGCACCAGTAACCAAAAAATTAGGGGAATGCTACTCAACGCCAGAAGTCTAAACCTCAAGATGCATGCACTTGAGGCACTCCTCAGTATTGAGAACATCGACATCTGTGCAGTAACAGAAACCTGGTTTAAGAATCCTGAGAGCACCCCAGCACTACTAGGCTATAACTCATACCATACCTTTCGGCCACAGAACCAGGACCGAAACACAAAAGGCGGGGGTGTATCCATATTCATCAAAGATACCCACACCTCCAGGTTAGTGGTGCAGTGCAATGCATCAGAGATCATCCATGTGCAACTAGCAACAGGCAAAACTACAATCCAAGTTGTAGCTTGCTACAGATCACCCACCATGACCCAGGACCCCCATTCTGCATTTCTGGAGACACTGGGAAATATGAAGGTCCTACCAAACACCCTAATACTGAGTGATTTCAATTACTCATTCATAAACTGGGAGAACTACTCAAGTACTAACTCCCTTGCCTAACGCTTCCTAAAATTTATAAACTCAAATGCCCTGGATCAACTGGTCAACACCCCCACCAGAGGGAACAACATACTGGACCTGGTCATCACCAACATGGGCGACTGGTGTTCCACACCGGAGGTCAACCCCCTTGCTGGTTAGATCAGACCATAGTCTAATCACTCTGGATATCCACATTCCATCCCCACCCCCAATCAAGGAAACCACCGTGAAAAACTTTTCAAAAGCAAACTTCACGTTACTTAAGACTGAGGTGGAAAGGTTCACAGCCCCCATGCTAAAGGACAATGCTGTCCAAGCTGCTGAAACCTTTACAAAGGCACTCTATGAGCATCTGCAGGAATGCATGGATCATGCTATCACATGTAAAACCAAGACTCACTCCTCCAAGAAAAGGAAACGAGTCTGGTGGACCCCTGCCATAAACAAGCTATACAATACAAGGAGGAAACTAGTACAGAAGAGAGTAAAATCCCAAAAAGGAAAGACATCCCTGATCAGTATCAGCAAGAAACTACGATCCTTCATTAAATCATCCAAGGCTAGTTTCGAAAGAAAAATTGCCAATAACTCCAAAAATAACCACAAAGCATTCTTTAGCTACGTCAATAACTTAAGTGGAAACTCTCAGATCTGCTCTGAGTTAGTGCAGAATGGCACAAAATACACTGAACCAACTGATATTGCCAGCATTCTGGCAGACAGGTTTAGTGCAAAGGGTCCATAACCATACCAGAAGAATATAGCGCCCCGTCAATCACCGACACACAGGTTAAAACAGCCCTATCCAAAGCCAAAAACACAGCTTCAGTGGGACTGGATGGTGTCCCAGGCTGTGTCTTACAAGAGCTCCAAAATGAACTAATCCTTCACCTACACACACTGTTCAAACTCAGCCTCTCTACAGGCTACATACCCACAGAGTGGCGCACAGCAACAGTTATCCCACTCCACAAAGGTGGAGCCACAACGGACCCCGGGAACTATCTCCCTATAAGCCTGACTAGCTCGGTCTGCAAGGCTATGGAGCACATCATCATGGAATTCATTAACAGAGATATTGGGAACCTCCAAACCTTGGACCCTACCCAGTTTGGCTTTTTTAAGGGAAGATCATGCCTCCTAAACCTGTTGGACTTTTTTGAGACAGTTACCAAGGCATTAGATGAGGGAAAGGAGGTCCACACAGCCTACCTAGACCTCACAAAGGCTTTTGACACCATTCCCCATTCTAGTATTATAGACAAGCTCACCAGCTTGAACATAAACCCCTACGTCACGAGATGAGTTGCCAACTGGCTCATGGATAGAACTCACATGGTGAGAGTTGCAGGTTCTACGTCCAACTCTAAACTGGTTACAAGTGTCGTCCCTCAGGGCTCAGTCCTAGGACCCCTCCTGTTCGGTATATACTTCTCAAAGGTACAGGCAAGCATAGGAGGACTATGGCTGACCAAGTTCACAGATGACTGCAAACTAGGGGCCATAATTGATTCTCCAGCTGATACAAACACTCTCCAGAAGGGTCTCACTGAGATGGATACCTGGTGTCAAAATCATGGCCTCAAGCTAAATGCCAAAAAGTGCATAGTCATCCCCTTTGGAAAAAATAAAGTACCCATGAACTACCACATAGGTGGTAGTCCCCTAAATACAGAAAATGTAATAAGGGATCTGGGGACCCAAGTAGATAGTAATCTCTCCTTTGATAATCATATTGCCAAGGTGGTTAGAAAATCCTTCTATGTGGCCCACCTAATCACAAAAGGGTTCGCATCTAGAACAAAACAGGTTATTGCGTCTCTCTACTCATCACTCATTAGACCCATCATAGAATATAATGCCCCATTTGGGATGTACCTTACAAGACACCTGCAACAGCTGGAAAGACCACAAAAGTACCTCACCAAGAGGATTACTGGCCTCAAACAGATACCCTATGCAGCCCAACTCAAGAAACTCCAGCTGTACTCGGTTGCATACCGCTTACTCAGAGGTGATCTCTGCTTGACATACAAGGCCATGTCCAACCCAGAATTGATGGACATTCTCCACCTAAAAAAAAAACTAATCCCAGACAGCCACACACTCTAGAGATATAAACCTCACCACAATGATAAATAGGGCATGCTGGAGGGATAGATTCCTATCCCAGAGACTCCCCACGCTTTAGAACAGGATTCCAATATACATCAGGCAGAGCCCCTCACTAACACTCTTCCAAGAGAAACCTTGATGGGTGGATGGGAAACAGAAAATTTACCCCGGGGATCACTGCAGTGGCTCTGCTGGACAGTGGCACAGGGAACCAATGGCTCTGCTGGACAGAGGCATAGGGAACAAATCTAAGGGGGTGGCGAAAGTCAACACATTCTGGCTAGGCTTATAAATACCCTTGGGCAGATAGCCTAGTACTTACCTATGAACCTATTCAAGATACCTGAACAGCAACTGAACGACAAATGCAGTGATGATGATGTGTAAAAAAATCACTATGTCTGGCTCATCCACAGGAAGAAAGTGTATCAGTTATTTGAATGGGGCTATTTTATAATGAAAATAGCACAGTCCAGATTTGTCGATTATTTTTTTAATGACATAACTCATGGTAGACCAAAATACTCAATGTCGGCCCATGATTTGACGCATGATAGCAGTGATGTTATTGTTCAATAGTACAGCAATTTGGTGCTTAAATACCAGATCTCAGATGTTACCCTACTTACCAATAAAAGGCCATAATCCTGGATATGGACAGAAAGAGTGCCTTGGATATCCATGCCTGTAGAGTGGCTGAACGGTGGTAAACATATACAAAGAATAAAGCCCAACTGGCAACACATCCAAGACAGGTTCCTGGTATCTCTCCCTCCCATCAGGTATATAAATACTGACATTAATATGAGCAGTAAAATCATTTGGATTTTTTTTGTCCAGAATCAAAACATTTTTTAAATTTATTTATTGACTGGGAAAGTCCACTGGGCCCAATGACCCATTTTCAGTGGAGGCTCGGGGAGAAAAGCTCCATACAATGACAGAAATTTTTACATAACATCAGCTTAAGTTTGAAAGTCAAAAAAGTTTTTACATAATACAAACTGAAGTAAATATACAAAGACAAATACATATTATAGAGGTATACAATACAAGATATTAAACCTATTATGTTAAATCTTTAGTAATTCTGTTTGTATATTCTCATAAGTAAGAATACTGTTTAATCAAGTCTGTTTATTTAGACACAGAAAAAAAAAAGCAAGAGAGATTGGATACGAAGACAGATGGTGTAAACTGCAACTATATTAAGTTAGTAAAAGTATTTGCAGTATATAGTGGCCAAAACATTTAAGGTGGTTTAATCATATGACTACAAGAACAGACAAGGTTATTACGATAGTGTTCTTTTAGTGCAAATTTAAATGCTTATAAAGAGTCTAGTTGGGTAATAGAGAGAGGGAGCCCATTCCGAGGTTTGGCAATGGCATGGGAATATAGACATTGTCCAGCTCTTTTGTTAGGTTTAGTTATGGTGAGGAGATGTTTGTTAGACGACCTAAGATGCCAAGTAGGGGTGTGTGTTTGTATTATAGCTTGAAGGGATGGGCAGTAATTTGGATTATTTAGTAGTTTGTGGGTGAGAGTAAGTTGGGAGTAATGCAGGTACTGAGGGAACTCAAACCAGTTTATAGATTTAATGGCCAGGCAATGATGTGTGCGAGTTGGCATGGTGGAGACAAACTTATCTATTTTATAGTAGCACAACTGCAGTTTGTGTAGGAGAGATGTGTGTAGGTTAGTGAAAATGGGGCAACCAAAGAGGAGGGAGGGTAGAAGTAGACTATTAGCTAGTTTCAACTTGGTAGACTTGTCCAAATAGAATTTATGCCTGTAGAGTTTGCCAAGCTTAAAATGGGTCTTTTTGATTGAGTTCAGTATATAATTCTCAAAGGATAGTTTGTCATCAATTGTGATGCCAAGTAGTTTGGCTGTTTTTACTATTTCAATTTCTGTATTGTTTTGAAATAATATTTTAAAGTCTAGAGTTAGAGGTTTAGTTGTGAAGAGTAAAAGTTTTGATTTTTTGGGATTAAGTAGCAGTTGAGCTTCATTAAGTCAGGATTCAATGGAAGTAAATGCATTTTGTGTTAACTTTAGAAGATCTGAAATGTTAGAGGATGTAATTATTGTCGAATTGTCCACGTATTGAATGAGTGTACTTTGCAGGGATGCTTTATGGAGATTATTAATAAATATGTTAAAAAGCATGGGCCCAAGAATATACCCTTGGGGAACGCCTGTGTTGTTGGGTAGGTAATCGGATTGTTTGCTTTGCCATCTAGCAGATTGTCTTCTGATGTGTAGATAGTTACAGAACCAGGTTAGAATGTGTGGGTAGGAGTTTACAGTCTCAAGTTGTAAAGTAGTTTTGAGTGGGACACTGTATCAAAAACTTTTGATAGGTCTAGTAGGATCACCGATGTTAGTAGCCCTGCATCAAGAGCTTTGTATACAGTGTTGGTAAATGACAGTAAGGCTGTTGTGCTGTGTGTAGGCTAAAAAACATACTGGGTGGATGCGAGTAGGTTACTGTCTGTGAGATGTTTTAGCAGTTGAGAATGAATACACTTTTCTAGAATTTTTAAATAGAGGTGAAAGTATGGAGATGGGCCAGTAGTTAGATAGATCACTGGTGTTACCACCTTTGTGATGGGGAGAAATAATTGCGTTTTTCCATAGTTGTGGGACATATGATTTAGAGATTGATTGGTTAATGAGAATGCTAACTGGAAGAGCTATAGAATTTGCTACAAGTTTTAGGTATTCAGCTGGGAGGCCATTGGAAGTGGGGGACCATGGTTTTAGTTTTGAGAGCAGTTTACGAACTAGAGAGATGGGTACTGGTTGTAATGTAAATAGAGGAGTGGATGGGTTTTTGTAGGAATTACAATTGATATGGGGGGAGTGGTTTGAGAGTGAATTGTCATTTATGTTGCCAATTATACTTTTGTTAGTTGTAGAGAGAAATCATAAACAAGTTTTTGGATAGCATCAATAAAATGAGAATTGAAGGCTTGGGCAATTTCTTGAGGGTTTTTGTCAGGATTGTATTCCCCAAGTACTTCGTTGTTACTAAAACACCCCCAACCTTGGAAGTACACAAGGATCTCAGAAAACTTTAGGTAAATGACAGGATAGAGTCAAAGATTTCACATAATTTAGGAACTTCAAACATTTCACTTAAATCTAGACTGAAATAATAAACTGTTTTTTTTTTATTATTATTTTCAAGGAACCTAATTACTCATAACAAATGCTGCATTGTTTCTGACTTTCTGACTACAGTTAAAAGGTTTATGGACTTCACCGAATTATTTCAGCAACTTGTGTTGTCCTTCTACACCAGTGAGAGAAGAAATATGCTTAAAAGGGTTACCAAAGGTAGACCACCATTTAGCTCATCAGGGCAACTGGACGCCAGCCTTCCTTCTTTAGTACAGGTTGTAAGTGCCTTGTCCAAATTTGTGATGCATCCCCTTACACTTACCCACAAGGTGGTTAAGTACATTTGCAATGAAGTAAGATCTATAGTTTGCCAAAAATATAGTAACCTAAGAAATCTATGAATTTTGTCAATAAATGGAAGAAAATCTGAGACAAGACTGACAAGAATTTGTGAAGGCCAGGCAAACAACTAGGAAAACACTCCCTTTTAGGGGGTGATTGATGGAAACTATCAAGCAAATGGCCTTCACGAAATGTCACTGTTGTAACCCCACATTGATATTTTCTTCACCCATGCATCAACGTTATTTCTGAAGGAAATCAATTACTACATACAGATTTGTAAGGGTTTTTTTCATAATGTTGGAAGATGATGCGTAATGTATCACTTTTTTCTATTACTGATATTTATTTTTACTATTAAGCTCCACAAGCTGGTTTTGGCCCCCTCAGGGGTGCATTCCAGGTATATTAGGCATTGCCTTATAGAGAAAGCTTAGTATGGAACTTGTAAGAAACAAAACATAACACTTCCTGAAGCCTTTTCAGTAATTTAAGTCCCTTAAACCAATTATTTTCCTAGTTACAAATCTTTCTACCTTTTCAGATTCTTTCAGGTGCCTTGTTCAAAGGTTACAGACTGCAGTACAGCATTCAATACTGGATCACATCAGTGAGGTATAAATCAATAAGATGATCTCCGTTAAGTGACTAGATATGCCTAACAGAATTAGTTGAATACAGAATATGCTTCCCAAACTAAGACATACACATTGGTTAAGGTTTAAATTGTCTACTATTTCCCCTTGATATTTAATGATGGTGCCATTTATTTTTTATGATAGGAGCATTTATTTTGTAATTATAAAGTTTTATTAAGCACAGACTGAGAAACAATACGGATGATAAAGGAAAGATAAACAAGAGAATACAGGCGGGATTAGGAGTCCAGCTCATACTGGAGTCTCTCTCTCTGTCTTTCGGCTTTTCCTGGTTAGGGGTCACCACAGCGGAACTCTGGTCCGCTAATGATTGGCAGTGAATTTTTACAGTGTCGAGTTGCCAGCCTGGTGCCCAACCTTCAAAGAAGGCACACCCACACAGGCTCGCACCTACCTGCAGGTCTTTAAATTCACTTGACCACAGAGAGGACATACAGACTCCACACAGAAGGCACTCCAGCCGAGAATCGAATCGGTGAACCTCTTAATGTAAGGTGACAACTCTAACCGCTGTACCACCACGGCCTATACTAGAGTATATATGATTATTTAATGAAATATCTAATACTCAAAACATTGAACCTTCTCCCAGCAAACTTTGCCCATATGTGCTAACCCTAACCCTCCTTGCTCCAACCCAAACCTTACATATTAGGTTGACGAAAACTCTTTCCATAACAGTACCACTACAAAACAAGGACACAGAATAAGCACAACACCAAATTTGCAAAAGAGTAAATCTGACCCCTTAACTAACTCTTAATCTTACTCTAATACATGCAGTCGCATATACTCACTAACAGCTATAACCGTTTCAGTCAAACGGTAATTTTCCTGCACAGTCCTATGTACCCGCACTATATAAATGGGCATTCAGTCATTTGTGAATTAATTCATTTGTGCATTTAGGCTTTTTGACACTCTTACAAACTTTGCAGTCAAATGTGCATTAGATAATTTGAATCACAACCACATACTTAAATTTTTTAAATACTTATTTTGTTCACACACACACACATATATATATATATATATATATATATATATATATATATATATATATAGACACATATATACATATATATATATATATATATATATATATATATATATATACACATATATACATATATATATATATATATATATATACATACATACACAAACACACACACATATATATATATATATATATATATATATATATATATATATATACATATATACATACACACACACACATTATATATACACACACACACACACACATATATATACACATACTCATATATACATATGAGGGCTCTAGATGATGGTTACTGTTGAAATGACACCCTGACCTCGTGCAAAAATGGAAAGAAGGGTTGTAGATGGATGGATGTGTATATTTATATGAAACTTTCATATGAATGCCAGTTTACTTAACTAAGATACAATTATAGCAATTTCGTAAAACTATGGATGCTGAAGTAAGACAGACTGCAAAATAAGAAATATCGCCTTTTTCCACTATTGTGTAATCTCAAGAGTTGGCATTTCTTTCTTTCCAGCCATCTGTCTGTCAATCAGCTTATAGTTGTAGGGCTGTGGAAGATGCAAGAAGTCTCCTCATCCTGTAAAAGAATCACATAAATGAGCTGAGATTTCTAGTGTGCTGTCTGTAAGGCAGTATTTTATGCGTGGCTGGTATATAGTTCAACATGAGTTTGATTATGTTTTGCCAATATGCTATCAATTTAGTTGTAGTTTGACCAGTTGTATAATATATATATATATATATATATATATGTATATATATATCTATAGAAACACTTTATAACCTCGAATTACTGAAATGTCGAATTTCAGTATCTCGAGACTATAAAGCCGAATGTTAAAAATAGCGAAAGGTCATAATCGCGAACTCAAATATTTGTCGAATACGCGGTTATGACCTTACACTGCGTAATGTCCGGGACTGTGTTTTGATGGTGCGCGGTGCCGTGTGTGGATGTAGGTGTTATATCAGGTAAGTGTTTTCTAAGGGTTTTGAGTGGGAGTTAGAGTGTGTGTGAGTGTGCTTGATGTGTGTGTGAGGGGTCGGAGAATGTGCGTGTGTGAGTTGGCTTTTGTTTTGTGTTTGTGCGATCTTGGAGTTAGTATATATAAGTAGGGGGGTGTGCAGGGGGGCTTGCCCCCTGCTTATGTGTGTATGAGTTGTGTATGTGTGTAGTTTTGTTTGTTTATGTTGTGATGTGGGTGCTGTGGTGTATGTGTGGTATAGTGTGTTCGGTTTTTTCGGTGTTGTGAATTTCGCATTTTTTTGGTGTCGGTGTTTTGTGGATACGGTTTTATAGCCTCGAGATATTGCAATTTGATATTTCAGTATTTCAAGATTATGAAGTGAATCCATATATAATATAAATAAAATAGCTATAAAAATATATATTTCTTAATTGTTTTTTAATAGATTGTTTAATTTAATTGTAATCCTGATTTGCTGATTTTTTTTTAATATGATGTGTTTACTTGCTTGAGGGTATTCTGTTCTTTGACCTTTTTAAAGACCTTTTGACTGAGGTGCTGGAGCTTTCACAGTTTGTTGTATTAAGGTTTGGGTCTTTTACAATTGGCTTTGGTTGTTTTTTGCAATTTTCATCTTAGTGTTGTTGGTCTTATTTGTTCTCATGGCCAGTGACCCTTCTATAAATTTACCTCATATTTTTTGAGATGAGAGTGTTGATACCTCACAAAGAACTATAGAACAATATATGTTGCAGTCTGCAGAATGAGTCCCAGATTGGGGAAGTAATTTGAGAAGTGGTAATCTATTTAATACTTGGGAAAGACTTTTGGAAGTTGGGCATAACCTTAGAATGGTGAATCCTTTTGTTTCAGTGGGACAGAGACCTGATGAGCACTTCTCCCCTGAGGTAAAGATGACTTTAGATAAGCTGGAGCACCTGTTGTATAAAGAAACTTCAGTTTTGTATAACTTAGTTTGCAGAGATACAGTGAACTGACTATAACACCAAGGGATCTAAGGGTCTTTAAAACTCCTTCAACACCCTTTGACCCGACTAATGTTGAGGATAAACAATTTGAGACACTTTGGAAGGCAGCAGCACACCACTGTATGACTGAGTGGGTCAATATTCTCATTGAATGGGAGGTGCTAAAACAACATGCATTAAGGGGGGAAGATTTCCTCTGTTTGTATTATTCTCACAAATCAAATGTCTCTGCCTCATTGTGAAGGATATGAATGACAAACTGAAGGATTTTTCTAAGACTGAGAAATGAAGTTGTTAAAGAGGTACATTAATTACTATAGTAATGGTTTAGCCTTCCAGGATTATGCAAATAAAAAGAAATGGCAGGGGGGTGGGCACTCCTTTAACCAGGAAGTGAATCAGAGTCAACACAGTGTCCTTTATATCCTCTGAAGCTGCGAGTTCATCGGGAGAGGATTCTGTTTACTCCCCTTTACCAAAGGCTCAATATTCTTTTTATTTAGAACAGAATTTTCCAGGTGAACGAGGGAAGGAAGATACCCCATGAAAAAGACAATGTGTGGAACAAATGAGAGAGAAGCAGTTTCAGCAGAGTGACGAGAAGAAAATGTTACTGATATTTATTTTTTTGATTTTGTCCCTCAGCAAATTTCTAATAATGTACTGTTGGCCTGATTTTGAATTTATCAGGACTGGAATTGACTGATGTATTCTGTTTTAAATCATGGACTGAAATTTGTGTCTACTGTTTTACCTACATTGTAGAAGGTGAAAATAGAAGGTTTTCATTTTGTTAGAAAGTTACATATGTTATATTGTTGTTATCATTGTAATGGTGATTCAAGACATGAGGGGGATATACATGGAGTAAACTTGGACAGTGCATCTTTGGATGATAGTGGTGAGTTATTTTTTTCTTGTGACTTTTTTTTGGAAGATGATATTGTAAAGACCTATTGTTTATTAGACACCGATCGTATCTTATGTAAAAGTGATTTTATTCCACCATTTATGCATGAAGATAATAAAAATTTTACAACTATGTTGAATTATGCAATAGAAAAAGCTTTTAAATATTTTGAAAAGAAAAAACATGAGGTGAAGTATAATTTAAGTAAAATTGAATGGTTGGCATTGAAGAACATAAGCCAACATGAAGAGATGGTAATAAAACCATCAGATAAAGGCCACAAGAGTGTTGTAATGCACTATTCTCAGTATGAAAAAATGTGTTATGAACATTTAAATGATACTGATGTATATAAAGTTGTCAATTTGTCTGAATATAATCAAGCAACGGTTAATTTTACTGAGTTGGTACAAAAAGGCTATAGGCTGGGTTATCTGTCTAAGATGGATGTTGAAAAGAGATTTTCTAATAATGGATGTTCTTTGGAGAAAACTTTACTGCTTAATCAAGGTACACAAAAATGTATCCCCCCCCCCCCCGGGTGATCTACTCTTTCCGCTAGTAATTATTTTTTGAATAATACGGGTTTGTTATTGCATAAATATTTATGACCTTATGCAGAAAAGTTAAATTCATACATATGTGACAGTTTTGATTTTTTGGAAAAAATTAAAACAGAGAACTGGTCTACTGGGTAATTTTGCTTAGTAATGAATGTACACAGCCTCTATACTAATATACGACTGGAGCATGAAGGCTTTAAGACATTTTTTAGGGGATAGTCCTTTATCCAATTTTTTTGTTAGAAAGGGTGTGGTTTTGTTTAACCAATAACTTTTTTCAGTTTAATGGAAAAAGTTATCGGCAGTTGAAAGGCACAGCCATGGGGGCATCTTTTGACCACATGTATGTCAATTTATTTATGGGTTCCTTTGAAATACAATTTCTTTACCAAGTTGGGTTTTATAAGAATTATGTTATTAAATATTATAGATGCAGTAATAATTTGATATTTTTATGGGATGTGGGGAGCTTGTCAATCATTTTTTTATCTGATTTGTGACAAAATATGTTTAGATTGCAATCTGATGGATTACAAAAAGGGAGTAGAGTGATATTTTGGATTTAGAATTAGAAGGTGTTGGATAAAGACTATAGGATACATAGAAAATTTAAGAATGTCAACCATTTTCTGCATGGTTGTAGTTGTCACCCACCTCACTTGATGACATTTTTACCTTACAGTGAATTCTGTGTATAAAAAGACTTTGTAATGAAGAACATGTTCTTAAAACTGAATTTTTAACCATGTGTGATCAATTTAGACAAAGGAGTTATGGTATCCCTAGTATTCAGGATGCACTTTACAAAGTATTAGATAACCAGTCAATTCAAGGTAAAGGATATGATGTAGTTAGAAGTAACAATTGCAACTGCAATACAAGAAATGATCAAATAAATAAAGAAAACAAGTTATATTTTGTTACAGAATATACAATTTTTCTGATGTCATTTCTAACACTGTAAAATACTATTGGGACTTTTTACTGAAAGATAAGAACTTTATTAGTTTCTTATCTAGTAGATTATGCTTTTAAGAGGGGGCATAATCTTAAGGATATGTTGGTTCATAGCCATTATATTACACCTGCTTTAAATATTAGTATGGGGGTGAAGAAAACAGGCGCCATCCCTTGTAAACATTGCTCCGGTTGTGCACATATAGTCCATTTTTAATAGAACAAATAACATTATTTATACACCGAGGGAATTGTATCACTGTGGTACAAAAGAGGTAGTATATGTCCTAAGATGCCCATGTAATCTTTTCTATATAGGAGAGAATGAAAGGGCATTTAGAACAAGGCTTTCAGAACATTTGCTGGACATCAGGAATCCAAAGGTAGAAAGTTCAGTTGCCATGCATTTTTCTTTATGCCATGGTGGGAATGAAAAATGTCTTCAGGGTACTATATTAGAAAAGGTGAAATTTTTCATGCATACTGATTTAAACCAAAATCTACTTTTTAAAGAGAATTTATTTATTCTGAAATATGGAATGCTGACCCCCAATGGTCTAAATTTAGAATGCAATTGGAAAGCGTTTTTGCGAGTGGAAGGATATTGGTGTTTTTTAATTGATTGTTTAATTTAATTATAATCCTGATTTGTTGATTTTATAATATGATGATGTATTTAATTGCTTGAGGGTGTTCTGTTATTTGACTCTTGAAAGGTCTTTTGGCTGAGGTGCTGGAATTTTCAGTTTGTTGTATTAAAGTTTGGGTCTTTTACAGCTGGCTTTGGTCGTTTTTTGCAATTTTTGTCTTAGTGTTGTTGGTTTTATCTATCTATTTATCTGTCTGTCAATCTACTTATAGTAGTAGGGCTGTGAGGGATACAGGAAGCCACCTCATCTTGTAAAAAAAATCACATAAACGAGTTGAGATTTCTAGTGTGCTGTCTGTAAGACAGTATTTTGTGCATGGTTGGTATATAGTTCAACATGAGTTTGATTATGTTTTGCCAGTATGCCATCAATTTAGTTGTAGTTTGACCAGTTGTATAATATACATAATAGCTATAAAAATACTGTGTGTGTGTATATATATATATATATATATATATATATATATATATATATATATGTCTAGGACTATTGAACACGAAAGTTCAATAGTCCAAATCCAAAATACCGCAACACACTTTAACAAAAGCGTTTTCACCGAAAAAGCGCTTTCATTAATGTCCGTCCAAAAAAAAAAAAATAATACACTAAATCTTCTTTTATGCACGGGGGCGCCCCCACCCCCCTACTTTTATATTCTCACTCCGAGGTTGCACTACAGTGGGGAAAAGGGAATTCTCCCTTAACCACACCATAGTGCGACCGGCACAACCAGCATACATAACTGAAAGTGCTGCTTCAGTGAACAGCACTTTCGGTTATGTATGTTCAGTGATTTCTGCTTCGGCAGAAAGTGCCGTCAAGGATCTGTACGGATCCCATTTTGATACATGTCCTCATGCTGACCAGCTGTGAAATTAATTTTGGTAAAGTCTTTAATAAATACAATAATTTAATCAGGTGGGTGGACTAGTCTTTCAAAAACTCCAGTTATCAATTGCTCTGACTTAGTAATTCCTACATTAGAGAGAAATTTCTGAGAATAAGTTACAAATTTCCTAGCAACTGTAGGGATATCACAAAATAAACTCGCTTGGAATACAGGGAAAAAATCAGGCAAATTAACCCTAAATAATTTTATTCCCACTATAGGGAATATATCATTAATTCAGATATTATGTCAAGCAGTTTGTAACTCCAGACAGAAATGGGCAAATTTGGAAAAGGTTCTAAAATCACTATCACTTCTGGTGCACACTATCAATAGAGGTCCGAACACTCTGGATACATAAGTGACCATATTTGGATGGGGGAAAAAAAATGAGAAAATGCAGCATAAAGTGAACAAATGGTCTACAAATGGTGCAGCTAACTGACACAGCAAGTAGTCATTATAAGTTACACTAAAGCTGTACACATTGCTTTCAAGTCTACACCACCATAACTGCAGACTTCTGTCAGTAACCTCAGCAAGAAGGACCATTATTCAGTTTAACCTTTTGTATGTGGAAGAAATAGATGCCCTCCCTTGGCTTTCTTCAGACATCTGCCCCCCCCCCCCAAAAAAAAAATTTACCAACATATCAAGAGAGTAGTTACTGAGCTCACTTTATTCTAAAGAAGCCATTTTAAACTCCTCCTTATCACCTTAAATAATCTGGCTGCCCTTGATGAGCTCTACCCCAAACTGCAGCCACTTCCCTTTACTGTCCAATACCAGGTTTCCTGATGTAGCATTTCATAAACTCTGCATTCGGGGGTGGGAGGGCACCTCCAACATGTTTTTTTCCCAGTGGGCATTTTCTCAGATATCTCTGAACCTCCAAGAGCACCTCCTTAACTAAAGGTTTGACTTTCTTTTTACCTGATAAGTAGTTATTTGGGGTTTTGTATCCAGGTAACCAAAATATCTTCTGGTTGACCTGTATAGTGCTTATTGGCCCATGTATTTACTGTAGTATTAACTTCATTAACTGTCCAGGAAGTATCATATTCCTGTGACAGCCACAAAGGCAACACATGTAAGTTGGATGCCATCAGTTACAATTTCATTTCCAGGAAGTTGTTGCTTTCCTCACTGGTTACTTCCTGCTGTGTCACTTATTTTCTCTCTAGGTCTTAATGGCACCCAGTAATTATGTAAAATGTTCTGGACACCATGTATTAATTCCATTGACAAGGTGGACTATAGATGCCACTGAGGGGTACAACATTTTGGACTTTAAAATCATGTCTGATTCTTAAGCTACCATTTATTACCATGACTGTGTGGACTTTCCTAATCATATCCCTCTTGCTTGTCCATATGTGAGGTCAAGCTTAAAACCATGAATGTGTCAACTGGGCCTCTGCAGATTATGCTGGAAATAGCGCATGCCAATCCAAAGTATAGAACTGCTATTACACAAAACCTGAGATATGGGCACATTAACTCTAAAACTTAAAATTGACTAAACATTTCTAGCAGCTACCAAGTGCCATAAATGCCCTTTATTAATTATTTGGGGGAGCAATTGAGTCATCAGCAGCAAATAAATTAATAATTTTAGAAAGGATGAGTATCTCTCCATAACTCCTAATCCACAGCTTGCTCAACAAGCAAAGCTCCGTTGCTAATGCAAACAGAAGTGGGAAAATAGAACATCCTTACCTGACAGATCATCATAAAAGGGACATGAGACTTGGGGAACAAGTTATCATTAACACTGTGGTTGCAGTTGTACTGTCTTCTGCAAACATTTGTAAGAACAGAGCAAAGACCTACAGTCTGGATCACCAATTTTGTCAGAAAGAGGTAGCGGAGGCAAAAGGTCAGTTAAAGACTAAAATTCTATGAATGTGAGTTCACCATTCTGTTAGTCTTTGCTATGGATTTTGGTTTATTTGCCTTGTTATTTATTTGTTTGCTCATCTTTTTATTTAATTTGTAATATTTATTTCTATTTCTTTTGATCTATTTGCTGTTAATTGTAATGTGTTGAGATGAAGGACATGTCTTTCATTTCATGTTTCATTTTATATTACATCCATATTTGTCTATAATTATTGGGTAAGCTATTGTGTTAATGGCTGTAAAATTGTAAACAATATTCATAGCTTAACATATTTAAATCTGAATGGTCTACAAACTACCATGAGTCATTGATAGGTCAAGCAGTATTAGCTGATGGCCAATAAAATTTAATCAGCAACTTTATCTTGGTCAGTTATGGTTTAACAGTGAGGTCATTAGTCTTTGACTGGGGACAATGTAACTGGAAGTTGGACTGCATGCTACCTATTCTGTCCTTTATGCTTATGTTTTATTATATTATTTTTGCCTATTTACTGTCCTGCTATTAAATGTTAAGTGGCTGCCTTGCTGTTATGCAATTTTTTTTCAAATTCTTTATTTCAATTTATACAATAATACATATACAAGACGATCAACTAACACAAAGAACTATATACAAAGTGCCATGTCTAGCTTACTAACCAATAAAATATGTGCCCAACTCGCTCGGAGAACTCAAACCAGACTCCAAGTATCAAGCCAAGAATAATGGGACTAAAAAAAATCATAACAACCTCAAAACAGAACTAAACCACCGTTAATAGTTGGAAAATAAAATCCCAGAGTTTCTGGTTTTCCACCTTCTTGCGTGGGTTAACAATTATCATTTTCTGAGAAGTTATATATTTAACTGCCAGGGCAATAAATTCACTCCAAGATAATTTGGTTCGGTCCACCCAGTGTTTAGTAATATAAAACTTAATTAACAGACAGATGGTGATAAGTGCTCTGAGTCTAAAAGGTGTCATGTTAAAATTGGTGATATGGAGGAGTGCCAATTCCCAAGATAACGTTGACTTATGGTAACCCATTTTACTTAATGTTATTTTGAAACAGGATAGTAATGTAAAATCTTTACTGCTATACAGAGCTTCAATCTATGTTTTACTTCTGTCATACTCTTGCCTGTATTCTTTATTTTCTGGTTCTAGTAGTTCTGCTCTATATAGCCTCTATCCTGGTTTGTTTCTTGTCTGTTGCTCTCTTGTGAAATTATTTTATTTATTTTCTCTTTTGTAGAAGAGTTTTCCTTAATTAAGTCACTGCATCTGCAAATGGGAAAGCACTGCCAGAAATCTCTGCTACCGAGGGAACAGTGCAAAGTGCAAGAGTAGACTTCCTGACTCCATAATAAATGCAATATACGTAAGGTATAGGGCTTTTCTTAATTTAAATGCATGTCAACATGGCACTTAGGTTGCATTAATATAACATTATTTACACAGAGCTGACATTTGTACTCTTAGAGGTAGATGCATAGCCATGGCATCCCTCTTAAGATGGGCCTCTCTCTTCTTCTGCTCACTCTGCAGCAGTCAAGCTCTCAGATATTAATATAACTGTTGCTGCTATCTTTGTAAATATTACTTACACACAGTTAACTTTTTGCCTCTCTCTTTCTAAATCTTATTCCTTACTCAGGTTCTGTCTTTACATTATTTAATTAAAATTGATTTTGCAATCTGTGCATGAAATTTCAGACTTACCCCCTCTTACCATTGAGAAGTTTCGTACATATGTGCTTTCTAATTGACTAATGCTGATTTCTGCCCTCTCTGCTCTCTTCCAACTCCCAATTCCTCAGCAACCCCTTGTATCTTTACATTTCTACAAATGGCTCCACACCCCTTTCTCACTAATTACTTTGTTCTTAAAGACAAACAATTTAAATACTATAAAACCTAAACACTTGTTCTACAAACTCACACAACATAACTGCTCTCCCACAGTACCTCCATCATTACAACTTTCTATATAGACACTCTCATAATATAATAAGTCCCCTCAACTTTTTCACAGCTGCTTCATACAACGCTAATCCCAATCTATATACTATCTTCACCTTCAACCTAACAATCATTCTCAAGGTCACCAATAACTCTACTACCTATTAAATTCTAACCTCATCTTACTTACCAACTATAAATACACAGTACAGTCTACACCCTTCTCTAGTTTTTTTAAGCTTCTCATAATCTCTCCCTATAAGCACAAATTTACTCAACACCTTCTTCAAATCAGTTTCTGTTCTTCTGTTAATGACTCACCTCACCTGACCAACCAAGTAAACACACATTACTCTCAACACCTCTTTAGACCATTTACAAGCAAACTGTACAATGACAGCTAACATCAGCGTCCCTGCAGAGTTTGCCAAGATATATAATGCTCACCCTCCAGTCTATCATGCTATTCACCCTTCTTCTCATTTCCCCTGTCCCCTATTAATAAAATTGAACAAACAAACAGAAGACAAAAACCTAGAAGCTTCTCATGACACCCTGACCCACAATAATAGAAGGCACGTGCTCATTACTTCTCCTTTCCAAACAACATTCCTGCTCCCCTCATCTCTTATTCCCACATCCGTAGCAAATAATACTGATCATCAATCAAAGTCCAATTCCAACTCTCTCTGCTAAGGTTTATTACTAAATGTATTCCTGTTATAGTCATATTATTATTATTATTCAGATCCAACACTGAAACAAACCCAGGACTACCATCCACTAATTCAAACACTCATGCTCAAATCCCATACTCCACAGCTTATGTCCTCATAAATATCACAAACATCAGGAATAGGCTTGACCAAGAAAGCTTTGTCATTAATACCCTCACAAATAAACTGCTTACCATCATGGGATCATGGTTAACAGGGACCACTCAAACATACAACATTTTTCTCCGATTATAACTCTGCTTTCCATGCCAGAAATAAAAAAAAAAATGGGGGGTGGCACCCTAATACTCTTCAAACCTCACCTCATTATGACCATCACTCAGTTAAATGGTATTAATATCATTGATTCAAAGTGGTTACTTATATAAATTCCCTTACTAATAACAATCCACTATTTGTATTAGTAGCTAACATACCACTTACGTCCTTTCTCATAGGTTCCAGTCCCTCATGCACAACACTATCTCCAATAGAAACAAATGTACTAACACACTAACACTAAGGGACTTTAAGCTGGACTTCTTTGGCCAAAAGGCCAATGATTACAAAGATTTTTCTCACAGAATGTGACCCCCATGGATCTAATTACTGACCCTACTCATCCAAATCCTCTTTTGAACCACCAGTCTCCTCTTCTTCTTCTTTCGGCTGCTCCTGTTAGGGGTTGCCACAGCAGATCAACTGTTTCCATTTCTTCCTGTCCTCTGCATCTTGCTCGGTCACACCAACCACCCGCATGTCCTCTCTCACCACATCCATAAACCTTATCTTAGGCCTCCCTCTTTTCCCGTTACCTGGCAGCTTCATCCTTAGCATCTTTTTCCCAATATACTCTGCATCCCCCCTCAGCACATGTCCAAACCAATGTTATATTGCCTCTCTGGCTTTGTCTCCAAACCTTCCAACCTGGGATGACCCTCTAATATACTTATTCCTAATCCTGTCCATCCTAGTCACACCCAGTGCAAATCTTAACATCTTCATCTCTGCCATGTCAAGCTCCGACTCCTGCCTTTTTGTCAATGCCACTGTCTCCAACCCATATAACATAGCTGGTCTCACTACCCTCTTATAGACCTTCCCTTTCACTCTTACTGGTACTCGTCTGTCACAAATCACTGACACTCTTCTCCACCCACTCCATCCTGCCTGTACTCTCTTCTTCACCTCTCTTCCACACTCACCATTACTCTGAACTGTTGATACCAAGTACTTAAACTCATCCACCTTCCTCACCTCTACTCCCCTGCATCCTCACCATTCCTCTATCCTCCCTCTCATTCACACACATATATTCTGTCTTAGCCCTGCTGACCTTCATTCCTCTTCTCTCTAGAGCATATCTCCACCTCTCTAGGGTCTCCTCCACCTGTTCCCTACTCTCACTACAGATCACAATGTCATCTGCAAACATCATAGTCCACGGGGACTCCTGTCTGATCTTGTCTGTCAACCTGTCCATCACCTTTGCAAATAAGAAAGGGCTCAGAGCTGATCCTTGATGTAATCCCACCTCCACCTTAAACGCATCCATCACTCCCACCACAGACCTCACCGCTGTCACACTACCCTCGTACATATCCTGTACCACTCTTGCATACTTCTCGGACACTCCCGACTTCCTCATACAATACCACAACTCCTCTCTAGGCACCTTATCATATGCTTTCTCTAAATGCACAAAGACAGAATGCAACTCCATCTGACCTTCTCTGCACTTCTCCATCAACACTCTCAGAGCAAACATCACATCTGTAGTGCTCTTTCCTGGCATGAAACCATACTGCTGATCACTAATCATCATCTCCCTTCTTAACCTAGCTTCCACTACTCTTTCCCATAACTTCATGCTGTGACTGATCATTTTAATTCCTCTGTAGTTACTACATCTCTGCACATCACCCGTATTGTTAAAAATTGGTACCAAAACACATTTTCTCCATTCCTCTCACTTTCCAAGATTTCATTAAACAATCTAGTTAAAAACTCCACTGCCATTTCACCTACACACCTCCATGCTTTCACAGGTATGTCATCTGGACCAACAGCCTTTCCGTTCTTCATCCTCTTCATAGCTATCCTTACTTCCTCCTTGCTAATCCACTGCACGTCATGATTCACTATCCGCACATCATCCAACCTTCTCTCCCTTTCATTCTCTTCATTCATCAACCCCTCAAAGTACTCTTTAGTACCCAAGTACTGGGGATGCAAACCCAGCCACTGGGGATGCACAAGCCAGTGCATTTCTTTGTGCCTGTCCCAAGCCCGGATAAATGGGGAGGATTGCGTCCGGAAGGGCATCCGGTGTAAAATTTTGCCAAATCATACATGCAGACAACAGTACAGTTGAACCACCAGTCTCTACTAAAGCTTATAACTAACTAAGCCACAGAAATCTATAACATCACTGTTATACCACTGCTATTCAATGACCACTGTCCACTTAGCTTTACAGTACACACCCACATTATCAAATATACCCTAGGCATGTTTCATTCAGATATAAATCACAATAAAATAAATCTAAACTAAAAGTCTACATATTTACATAGGTGTGTACTAGGTTAATAGCCCTGGAGTCTTTACAAGCCTGTTGAGTAAAGTCACTGGAGTGAATTTTCTATTTCCTATCAGTCATCAAGATTTCTCTTGAAGAGGGCTAGTAAGGTGCTCTGCTTAACATGTATGGGAAGTGTATTCCATAGCATGGGCAGTCTCTGGGTTATGAACCTGCCCCTCCAGCACGTTCTGTTGATTGTGGTACTAAGGTTGAGGTCTCTGGAGTGTGTGGTGTGGAGGGATTGGGATTTCTTTAGCTGTAGCATTTTTAACAGACCTGGGTCAGGCTGAAGCATTTTTAACAGACCTTGGTCAGGCATGGCTTTGTAAGTCAAACAGAGATCGCCTTTATGTAGGCGATATGAGACAGAGAATAGTTGGAGTTTTTTGAGACTGTCCATACAGGACAAGTGTTTAAGGCCTAGGATCCTCTTTGTGAGATACTTTTGCAGCCTCTCCAGTTGTTGCAGGTGTCTAGTGAGTTACATGCCAAATGGGGCATTGTACTCGATGAGTGGCCTAATGAGGGAAGAGTAGAGAGAGACAATGACCTCTTTCTTCCTGGATGCAAAACCCTTAGAAATGAGATGTGCCACACAGAAGGACTTTCTCTTCACAGTGGCAATGTGGTGGTCAAAAGAGAGGTTGCTGTCAATCTGTGTTCCCAGATCTCTTATAATGCCTTCTGTATTCAGTGGACTACCATCAGTGTGGTAATTCATGGGAACTGGGTTTTTCCCAAAGGGGATGACGACACATTTTTTGGCATTTAGCTTAAGGCCATGGTTCTAACACCAGTCGCTGGTCTCAGTGAGGCCTTTCTGAAGAATGTCAACATCACTTGGGGAGTTAATAATGGCTCCCAACTTACAATCGTCTGTGAACTTTGTCAGCCAGAGTCCCTTCATGTTGGCCTGGACTTCTGAGAAGTAGATAGCAAACAGGAAAGGACCCAGGACCAATCCCTGTGGGACTCCACTCGTGACTGGTCGGCAGTCTGATTTGGAGTCAGCTACTTTCACACTGTGGGTTCTGTGAGCCAGTTTATACCCCCCCCCAGTTATATAGGGGTTGATGCCTAGATTAATGAGATTTTCTATGATTCCTGAATGGGGAATGGTATCAAAGACCTTGGCCAAATCAAGGGAGGCTGTATGAACCACCTCGCCTTCATACACAGCTCTGGTGACTAACTCAAAGAAGTCAACCAAGTTGAGCAGGCATAGGTTCATAGGTTGGCACTGGGCTATCTGCCAGAAGGCATATATTAGCCCAGCCACATTGTGCGGTATTCACCGCCCCTTTAGTAGTTCCCTAGACCCTTGTACTAGCAGCTAGTACCCTTGGCCCCTATCTAGTAGTGCTGTTGATGTGATCCCCGGTGTGAACTTTCTGTTACCCATCCAATCATCAAGGTTCCTCTTGAAGAGTGATAGTGAGGGGCTCTGTCTTATGTAGATCGGGACCCTGTTCCATAGTAAGGGAAGTCTCTGCGAAGGGAATCTATCCCTCCAGCATGTTCTATTCATTGTTGTGTTGAGGTTTATATCCCTAGAGCGTGTAGCTCGGGTAGATTTGGTTTTGCTAAGATGGAGCATGTTCAACAATTCTGGGTTGGACATGGCTCTGTACATTAGACAGAGATCGCCTCTGAGAAAGCTGTATGCAACAGAGAACAGTCTTAGCTTTTTCAATCATGCTGCATAGGTCAACTGTTTGAGGCCAGTAATCCTCTTGGTTAGGTACCTTTGTGGTCTCTCCAGCTGCTGGAGATGTCTAGCCAGGTACATTCCAATTGGTGCATTGTACTCAATAATGGGTCTGATGAGGGTAGAGTAGAGGGGCACCATTACATCCTTAGATCTTTATGCGAACCCTTTCGTGATCAGATGGGTCACATAGAAGGATTTTCTAACCACTTTGGCAACATGGTTATCAAAGGAAAGCTGACTATCTACTTGGGTCCCTAGATCCCTTATTTCTTCTTCAGATTTCAGGGGATTACCTCCTATGTTGTAGTTTGCGGGTACTCTGTTTTTTCCAAAGGGGATTACTACGCATTTTTTTGCATTTAGCTTGAGACCATGGCTTTGACACCATGCATCAGTCTCATTTAGGCCCTTCTGGAGGATCTCCATGTCGGTCGGAGACTCTATTATAGCACCCAGTTTGCAGTCCTCTGCAAACATAGTCAGCCACAGCTCTTCCGTGCTTGCCTGTACTTCTGAGAAGTATATGCCAAACAGGAGGGGCCACATGATCTACACTTCACAAAACCAAACTGTGTGGGATCCAGAGTTTGGAGATTCCCTATATCCTTGTTTATTATGTCCATGATGATGCATTCCATAGCTTTGCATATCATACTTGTCAGGCTAATGGGGTGATAGTTCCCAGGGTCTGTAGTCACTCCTAATTTGTGGAGAGGGATGACTGTAGCAGTGTGCCATTTGATAGGACAAAGCCAGAGGTGAAGCTGTGACTGAACAGGGCACACAGGTGAGGTGCCAGGTCACTCTGTAGTTCATGTGGAACACAGCCAGGGATATCCGGTCCCATAGAAGCTGTATTCTTGGCCTTGGACAGTGCTGTTTTAACCTGTGCAACAGTAAAACTGGGTGGCTGGCAATCTACTGGTATTGTGATTTGTCCTTTGGGGGGGTTTAAAGTTGGCACTGAATCTGTCGGCCAGTATATTGGCAATATCTGTTGGCTCAGTATAGGAGGTACCATTGTGCAGTAGATCAGAGCAAATCTGGGTATTGCAGTGGAAATTCTTTACATAACTATAGAAGGTCTTGTGGTTGTCTTTACTATCTGCTGCAATTCTGTTTTCATAGCTAGCTTTAGAGGATTTGATGAGGGATCTCAACTTTTTGTTGAGGCTGATAAGGGAGTTTTTCCAGTCTTGGGACTTCACCTTATTCCAAATCAGTTTCCTCCTCCTGTTGTAGAGCTTGATTATGGCAGGGGGCCACCAGATTGGCTTCCCTTTTTTAGAGGAGAGTGTCTGGGTTCTATTGGGTATATGGTGAGATTCATGCATTTGTGCACGTGTTTGTACAGTGCATTCATGAACGATTCGGCAGTCATGCAACTATTCTCCATTTGCATGGGTGCCGTGAAGTTAGCCACCTCTATTTTTAGGAGCCCAAAGTTAGCTTTGGAAAAGTTTTTCATGGTGGTTACCTTTGTGGGTGGGTGGGGGGGTGGATTTCCAAGGTGATCTAACCAGGGAGAAGTTGACTATTGGTGTAGAGCAACGGTCGCCCATGTTAGTAATGACCAGGTCAAGGATGCTGCTACCTCTAGTGGAGGTAAGAATGAGCTGGTCCAGGGCACTGGAATTAATGAATTCCAGGAAACGGTGGGCAAGTGTATTGGTACATGAGTAGTTTTCCCAGTTAATGGAAGGGTAGTTGAAGTCACCCAGTATGAGTGTAAGGTTGGACCTAATATTCTCCAGAGTGCTTAGGAACATGGAGTGTGAGTCTTGGGACATGGTTGTGGACTATAACAGTCTACGACCTGAATCACTGTCTTACCCAATGTTAGCTACACCTGAAGTATCTCTGATGCATTATGTTAGGCTACTAGTCTGGAGGTGTGTGCATCCTTTATGAATATGGAAACACCACCACCTTTGGAGCTTCGGTCCAAGTTTTGGGGTCGAAAGGTGTGGAATGAGTTATAGCCTGGTAGTGCAGTGGTGCTTTCTGCTGCCTTGAACCAGGTCTCTGTTAGAGCACAAATGTTGATGTTCTCCATTTTAAGGAGTGCTTTGAGCGAGTGCATTTTTAGATTTAGACTTCAAGCATTGAGCAGCATGACCCTCAAATTGCATTTGTTTATAGCTGTTACAGTGGTAATTTGGTCTTTGGAACGCCACCTAAAAAAGGCACTATAGGGGTGGCAAGAGCCTTGCCCAGTCTCCGGAAGCCCACGGGTGACAAATGCAGGCCATCTCTGGCAAAGCATCGAGGTCTGTCAATCATGTCATCCCAGGCAGACAGATACTGGATCCCCTTAGAATGACACCAGAACCTTAGCCAATTGTTGATATCAATCATTTTCTGCTTGCACTGTGGTATCATTCTGGGTGATGGTGGATGCTGCTCAGGGCTAGGGTCATACTCACCTGGGCTACATAATCCGAGAGCTCCTCCATGTCTCTTTTCATGTAGTCTAGGGAGGTATGTCTCAGATCATTCACACCCACATGTACAATGACAGAGTCATATTTGTACCTGTTGTTGAGGGACCTGAGTGCATGTGTTATGTGGTGGATCCTGGCAACTGACAGGCAGCTGACTGTTACTTTCTCCTTATTTAACCTAGTGAGTGGGACCATCAATAGTGAGTGGGACCATCAATGTGCCTCACTGTCAAGTCATGTATGACTAGTGTGCTGGGCATGCTGTTTTGCCTTAGGGGCTTTGGTTGAGTGGCACACTGTTTAGAAGAGTTATGTGTCTCGTGATTAGTGTTGTGTTGCGTGGTCAAGTGCATTTCTGCCTTGGAGGTCTCTGCTGTCTGGGTAGATTTTTATTGAGAGCCTCCGCAAAGGTGGGTGTGTGGTTTGTGTTTTTTTGTGAAGGCAATACTGGTGTGTGTTCTGGAGGGCTATGTGTTCCATGTGGTGTGGTGCAAGTGTTGTCCTTCTCCTCTTAACCAGCTATTCCTGTCTTGGCTGGAGAGTGTGTGGCTTCCAGTTTGGATATATAAGTGCATCTCTCGCAAGTCTGAGTGTTGGGAGGTAAGAAGAGAGAACTGTCGGTGTCATGAGGCAGTTGCTACATTGCCTCAGGATCCCCAAGTTCACCAGGTTATTAGGAGAAAGCACAGGGAACTGGCCTTTAGACATGCCTGCAGGGGTGTGCATTAATAATAAGTACTGGATCCATTTCCTTGTAGAAAGTTTTTAAAGTTAAGAGCTATTATTAGTAATTTTTAATAAGATAACCTGTGTTTAGGAAGTGTATAGGTGGGGCAAAATACATTTTTAATTGTTTCTAGCATTTGATAGGTTACATTTTGATAATGCCTATCTTTTTAAATGTATGTGTTAGCAGTTCCCACTCAACTCTGAAGAAGCCATTGTATATTGGTGAAAGCGCTTAGTGTGTGGGACTTTTTCGTCTAACATTTTTGTATTGTGACATTAAAGTGGAGGAACTTATAGCTGCCTGGGTAGTTTTTTTGTTTTATACTTTGTTACAAACGTGTACAATGCCGGTCATGTTTTCCTAATTGCAGGTTACAGTCATAGTTTCAGTCCACTGTGGACTTAGTGAAACTCATCCTTAGCAGGTAGGGTAGAATTTTCCAGGCTGCAAACAGATGCAGTATTTAGTATGCTGCTACGTACTTGTGTTACACTGATGTTTGAAAATCCTACCAAGGATACTGTCAGAAATGTTTATTGTTTTGTTCATGCTCTCCATATATTATTTTAATTTCATACTTCATCCAGTGTTACTGCATCCCATCTTTTTGGCACTTCATTGAGATGACTAAGGCAATGATCTGTTAACAAACTATTTCCTGTAGTTCTGGTTTGAGTCCCTCAGCCACCATTTGTCTGCTGTGTGATTATAATCAAGCCACTTACCCAGACCATGTTCTGGGGCGATTGGGAAACTGGGCTTTGCTCCTCAGTGTTCTTTTGGACTAGATGCCTAGTAAATATCTATGATCCTCTGTGCCTTTCAGTGAATGCACATTTACTATGTCTTATCTAACATTATTTCCTTCTTTATATGTCACTTATCCAAACTCCATTTAGGCTCAACACTTGTTAATGTCTTTAGAGATACACAATTAAGACTCATATACATGATCCAAGCAGAAGGTTATACCTCAAAGTGAAAAGGGATGGTGAAGAAAGAGGGGGGAGTTCAAGAAATAAGCAGAGAGTAGGATTTTGGATGCAATTTCTTGAAGAGAACAACAACAACTGTACAAAATATTATATTTATCAAGTTGAAGAAGGTATTCTAAGAACTAATCCAACACAGGAATGGAGAAAATACATTTTGTCACCATGAATGGCTGCAATAAAGGGTATAGAAATCAGGCAAGAAAGAGCTGGAATTTTCAGGAGAAAACTGGCAAAAGAGCCAAGATATTGTTAGCAAATAACTAGAGAGGGAAGGATGGAGAGTGGGATGAGGCCAAGCTGAGGCTTGGCTTGCAAGTTAGAGACTGCCTTCCCTACCAGGGATTGATATTAGAGTGTAGGCAAAGAGAAAGAGACAGGGGCGTGCTAAATGAAACACCAGCTCTGGTAAGAGTTTCTAGTTGAGTCTAGAAGAAAAGCTGCTGTTAAAAAAAGGGATAATTAATAGTACGCATAATATTGCATGATAACTACAAAAATCTATCAGAGACGACGAGAAAATATTGGCAAGAATGACTGGAAAAACAATTTACAATGGAACAAAGGAGGGACATCTGTATTGCTCCCAATAATGTGAGAAAGTCTAGAAGGTTTGGGATTTTTTCTTGGAAGTGTTTCCATAGATATTTTTAAACCCAAGCAGACTTCAGAGACTTTTTTCTCAGGTAGACAGCAAATGCTGGAGATGGGATGAAAAAGAGAGAGGCAACTGGGAACACATTTATTTGGAAGGATAATGAGCTGGAAGATTTTAAAAATGATCTACAGAACTCTGTCAGAAATGTTGGAGAAACAAATGGTTACAACTTAGAAAATAATTCTTTCGAGTTGGCACATAAGATCTGAATTACCTATACCTAATAAGGTTTTACTTCGTTTAATACTATTGGTTGCCAAAAAAGCAATTACTAGAAAATGTAAATCAAAATCTAAACCAACTGTAGTTGAAGAACTGAATATTGTAAAGGGGATAAAAAAAATAGAGGTGGGATATCTATGAAAGGGAAAGAGCAAATTACAGAGACATAAATGGAATTTGTGGACGCAATACAAGCATAGTAGTGCTCAAGATGTGGAGAGTGGTTTAAGAGCAGGCAGGAACTGAGCCTTTTATGCAATGTTGGAGCGAATAATTGTCAAAAAGAAAGAAAACACACACACACACACATACACAATCATACGATTACAGTAGAAATGTTCAAAAGGCAAAAATACTGGAAACAAAACACCAGCAAAACTCTTTAGAATGGTCACATTACCAAAAGGCCTAAACACTGAACCTACAAAAGATTGTAAACAGGAAACACTTTCCTTTTTCAATCTTTAACTAAAACCCCTTCCGCAACACTAAGGCTTAATTTTTCTGAATAGTTTAAGTGTTATGTAAAGGGATTTTCTAACGTAAGGTGCAGTGTTACAGGCTCTGTCTCCCCTACACCCCCTTGCCCCTAACCCTAACTCTACATACATGCACACACACACACACACACACACACACACACAATGTATCCTCTTATCCAATCCTTACCGTAACCTCAACTCACAAACGCATGCACACATACTCCTATCCCTAATACAGACCGACATACCTATTTAGCAACACAGAAGTTCAGTAAAATTAATGTTCAGGAAAATGTTACCTCATTACACTTTTAGAGCACATGCACATTTGATAAAGTATAGGGGAGCCAAAATTATCTAAACAGCACAATACTGACAGTCAAAATGCTGACTAAAACTAAGCATATCCAAAACCAATGTTTTTGCACAGGCTACACACCTTCC